>NW_024386124.1:0-20971 GCF_016835505.1 Polypterus senegalus | reverse complement strand
AAATGTTCCTTTTTTATTTTTTATTGAATTTATTAAAGCAAGTAACATTCAAATGTTCCTTTTTTAGCATAATGTCAACAAAATAAATGAAGAAATGAAAAAAAAAAATTGGTCCCAGTTCCCGACTTGACTTGAATACACAGGTGAGTCTTAAACAAGCCTCTTGAAACACTAAGTGCAGAACAGACTGGAAGCTTCAGCCATTGCCTAAGAGTCACTAAAGCAGTAGATAGCAAAGAGAAAAAATAATAAGGAAAAAAGCAAAGCACAACCGTAAATTTCAGCATGAGATGTTTCAACCGTGTTTGCCCACAGCCTGCTAAAGCAAGGCTTCAAACAAATCTTTAAAATCAATACTGCAGTGAGCAGTTAAGGCTGGAAGGTTAAAAACATTCCTTCGATTTAAAGATTGGGCATCAAGGTGCCACCGAGACAGCATTATGTTTAAATCAGTCTCTGTGACATTAGAGGCCGGGAAGCGCCATCACTTTAGTCGAAAAGACGTATGTAGTTCCCCTTGGGATTAATAAAGTTTATCTAATCTAATCAAATTGTATAAAATAATTATAAAAATAATCATCATCATCATCAGCTTTGCTCTGGCTTTTGACCTTGCCTCAGATTCTGTCCTTCATTTATCTTTTCTTCAGGCAATTCCTTAGGTCAGATTATCTGAAGGTATAACGTGAGCTACCACAGCTATGCTGATGACACACAATTGTATTTATCAATAGCGCCTGATGACCCCGACTCTCTTGATTCACTGTGTTTCTGAGTGGATAAGTAGTAATTTTCTCAAACTAAATAAAGAGAAAACAGAAATTTTAGTGATTGGCAAAAATGGATATAATGAGGTTATTAGAAATAAACTTGATGCATTAGGATTAAAATTCAAGACAGATGTAAAGAAATTAGGGGTAACTATTGACTCTAACTTGAATTTTAAAGCACATATTAATCAGATTACTAGGACAGCATTTTTTCACTTAAGAAATATAGCAAAAGTTACACCTCTTACTGTATAACACTGCAAGATGCTGAGAAATGAGTTCACGCCTTTTATTTTTAGTTGAGTAAATTACTGTAACGAACTTCTCTCAGGACCACCCAAAAAAGACATCAACCGATTGCAACTCGTGCAGAATGCTGCTGCTAGAATCTTAACAGGAAATAAAATCCGAGCACATCTCTCCAGTTTTGATGTCACTACACTGGTTACCCATGTCATTTACTGTAGAATTGACTTTAAAATACTGCTTATGGTTTACAAAGCCTTAAATAATCTCGCTCCATCCTATATTTCAGAATGTCTTTCACCTTACACTCCAAATCATAACCTTAGATCTTCAAATGAGTGTCTGCTAATAAATCCAAGAGCTAAACTTAAAAGAGTTGGTGAGGCAGCCTTCTGCTATTATGCACCTAAAATCTGGAATAGCTTACTGAAAGAAATTCACCAGGCTAATACAGTGGAGCACTTTAAAACATTGATAAAAACTCATTATTTTAACATGGCTTTCTCACAGCTTTATTTTAGTTTAATTCTCATACTCTGTATATGCATTTAATTATCATTATCATTCCTGGTGGCTCCGTAATCCATACTAACCCCTACTTTCTCTTCTGTTTTTTTTCTGTTTTTCTGTGGTGGCGATCTGCACACCTGATCAAAGCACCGTGATGTCCCTGCATTGATCGATTAAAGGTCAGAAGTCCACGTGACCATCATCATCGAGTTCTTCCTTGTGAACCCTGAATACAATGAGGACTGATTGAGGTCATTGATGTTGGGTAGAATGCCTAGAAGGGGCTGGGTGGTCTTGTGGCCTGGAACCCCTGCACAATTTGTTTTCTGTCCAGTCTTCTGGAGTTTTTTTTGTTTTTTCTGTCCTCCCTGGCCATCGGACCTTATTTTTATTCTATGTTAATTAGTGTTCCCTAATTCTATTTTCTTATTTATTTTATCTTTTTTCTCTTTCTTCATCCTGTAAAGCACTTTGGGCTACATCATTTGTATGAAAATGTGCTATAGAAATAAATGTTTTTGTTTTGTGCTCTAGAGAGCTTGCTTTTGTTACAGAGCATCATGCTAAGAATAAATCTGTTAGTTTCTAACGATCCTGCGTTTGTCCTCTTATCTAGACAGGGTTTTGATGGTAAATCCACTCACCCCCAGTGGGCCTTATTGGAAGCATTTTTGGCACTATGTGCTTGTGGGACTCCTGGCTCATGACGCTTTCGCCTTCTTCTGAATTGGGCCAACTTCCTACTAAAGCTGTATTCTACCAGAGGGTGATGATGGGATGTCCGAAAGAACAGAGTGGAGCAGAAGATTAAACTTAATGATTTAAGAAAGTGGGAGTTGGTAAAAAGCCAAAATTAGTTTTTGTAGATCCCAAGAATCAATGCAGAGTTTGCGTTCATCCACCAGCTCAGCCCTAGAGCAGTGATGCCACTAATCCACTCTTTTCTGGTTATTTATATGAAAACAGCTACATCATTTCACACCACAATTTTTTTAAAGCATCCACATAAAAGACTTTTTGCTACTAAAAGATACAAAAATGTAACTGTTACCCATTATGTCAATAACTACCCTGGCAAGAGGGTCACCGACAAATGTATTAAGCAAAGCAAAGAAACCAAACACAGTCCAAAATACAAAAAAAAGTGTTGTGGTACGTCTACTCAAGCCATGCATTTCCCAGTTTCTACTGAAATCTTTAATTCGAAACTCGATTTTACTTGTAAATGAAAAAATTAGAGCATATATATTATCCATTTCTAGTTATGAAGATTTAATTCAGTATAGGAATAATGAAAAAGTCACGAAATGGCAAAAATATTGCATATATCAGTTTACTAAAGTGGGCTAGCACTTTACTGGTTTGACATGAGGTTTGATTGTTGATATTTTTTAGTCAGGTTTGGTAGTCTTCAGGGGCCTCATTCATAAGGCCGTGCATAGAATTCGCACTCTAACATGACGTAAGCACTAAAAGCGAAATGTACTTACGCACAAAAAAATCCAGATTCATAAATCTGTGCGTTCTCCAACTTCCACATTCTTCCGCTACATAAATCCTGGTCAACGTGAAAAGTAACACACGTGCCTGCTGTTCCGTCCCAACGCCTCCCGGAATTACCCCTCTTTGAATATGCAAATCAATATAAATAGTCCTTAAGCTCAGTGTTCTGTGAAAAGGCAATGGCAAAAGTACGAGGGAAAATAGAAGAATTTCAGCGAATACCAAGTGGAGGCAAAGAAAAAAGCACTCTTTGTTGGTTTAAACAGTGGTATAATCAACAAAAGGAAGCTGATCGACTGACATAGCGTGTCGGAGAAACTCGAAAGTTCAAGTTCACAAAGTCGCACAGTGCTCGAAATAAAAAAGTTGTCAGATATCAAAGTCGCCGTGAAAAGGCAAGTCATATGCCACCATCTGAGTGTCATATGAAAGCTTATTAGGGTACAGAGAAAAAAAAAGGCACACAGTGGGAAAAAAGCGCAAAATGTCTACTTTAATCTCTACATTTCCAGTTTAATCATGTAGTTTACTTTGTTTTTAAAGTAGAATGTCATAAATTTCATCTTAAAATCACTTAATTTACTATTTTCTCAAATCCCATCGTAACTAAAGTAGCACGTTAAATGCTTTGTTCTGTATTTGATCTTCTATGTGCTCTATGTGTGTGAATCACTACGTGCTTCCATTCTTTCTCTTCTTCCGACAGGACACAGAATCCATTACATTTGTGATATTACAGCTCTCTGCATAATTAAAATACTGAGAAGTATACGTGATATAATTTTCATGATGATAGGAGTTAAAGCATGTTATTGAACATGGGAACACGATGGCACAGTGATTGTTCATGTCTTACGCAAGATGCTTGCTGCACCATGCGCAACCTTCAATGAACTGCTTTATTGCAGCAGTACTCTCTTTCAAACGTACTAACCCCCAGTTCCTGTCCTTCCTTTTCTTTCTCCAAATACCCAATCGCCACACAATCAGCTCTGTAATAGACGTTAAGCCATCTGTAAGCTTAGAGTGCCAATTCATCAAAACTTTTAAGTAACATTGAAATATCTTTGTAATGTTTAATTATTCTATCCATCTATCCTTCCAGTGACGCCAGCCACAGCAAGAATGTACATGCTTTATAAAGTGGCTCAGGTTGTGCAATATTATAACAGTATCATAAGTACAATTACCTCACTGTAAACTTGCAAGTACAGACAGTTCTACAAGGAGCACTTGATGGACTGATGGAGTGCGAGTATAGTTCTTGGGATGAAACTGTTTGTTAACCACGAGGTCCGAACAGGAAAGCCTCTAAAGCGTTTGTCAGATGAGAGCAGTTCAAATAGCGAATGGCTGAGGCAGAGTGTGCTTGGTGCTGTATACCAATAATTCTCTTTCCGATCAACTGCTGTATCCTGTGATTCCCCACTCAGATACAGTGATATAAATACTCCGAGTGGTGCAGTGAGAGTGATATGGAAAAAGATGATCCGATGTGTAGCCCCTAACGCGAGCAGCTGAAAGAAGAAGAAGAAGGTGCAGTGAGAGTAACAACGTTCAAGCAGTTATGGTATTTGGAATAGTTTGACCATTCTGTGGACCATTATATTGTTACAGGTTAATTACAATCAGATTCCTTAAATTAATAAGCAACATGCGGTTAATTTCAGTGTATTAATAAAGCCGCGTCAGGGATGTGGATCTGAAAAAAGAAAGATAAACCACACAGGAACAGTAGCACTGCTTGACGCTGGGTGCTGCCAGTCTGCAAAACCGAGCAGAGAAATTGGGTACGACAGGGTATGAGCTACTGTGGAAATGTGCGTGGCTTTACGGCAAGTTTAGGTTTTATACATCGTGATCTGAACATGGAAACGTTTGTACGCAACATTTGTGTGTGTACGCACTGTTTATACATGAGGCCTCTGGTCTTCAAATATTTAAATACTTGACTAGAATTCAATGTATGAAGAACATACATTTCCCCTCCAATATAATTTGCAACAGCTGTCATATATGCTTGTTATAAAATGTTACATTATTAGTTTAATGTTTTCTAGTAATTAACGTGCACTAATGACAAACATCAAATGGGGAATTTCTGGTGTGCCAAAATCATGAAAGCAAAATTCAAGGAAAATATTTCAGGACAAAGACTAGAAAATGCACATATAATAGTATTAATGCAATGAATGAAATTATAGACAAAATGTTATATGCACCCTTCAGTATTTTACATCTAAGACAATATACAATAGAATACAGATGGTTCATTTATTTAAAGGCTTACTTCCATTTTCATGTCATGTAAACTTTCTATGATTTCAAAGGCAGCATTTCACCCAAATGAATGAATATTGTGTTTCCTTTCAATGCATGTTAACTTTCAAAAATGGTAGATAAAATAATTGGCTTTTGATAAGCACTCCTGCCACCTCTATTATCTGTTCTGAATCAAAGACGGGACAAATCAGCAGACTGTGACACTAAAGCCTCAATTTCAGGACTAAAATTGTGCCCTTTAGCAGATAATGATTTTATGGAGATCATGGAGACTGATGTGCAAGTTTTAAAATTTAGATTAAACATTACATTATGGATGAGAGATATCTAAGTGAACCTGACTGGAATTGCGAGACTGATGATATGACTTTTAAATGCAGAATATAAGAAGGACCAGGCTCAGGTGTCTTTCTTCACTTTGTTCATTTCTTCATGTCATATGTTGTGTTTTCTTGGTGTTCATTCACAACTTAAATCTCAGCTGTCAAAATATGACATTATTACAGGACTGTGAAAATCAGTCCATTAAGAACTCTAAGGATGCTAATGGCTGGGTTTCAAAGGAGCTGTCAACCTAACTGCTGTGAAAATTACCGAGAACTTCAACAATTCTGCTAAGCTTTTTTGTATAGTATAGGACACCACTCTAGGAGAACTCTACAGTAGGCCCAGTTGAAAAGAGTTTAGAGGAAAACTGCATTTACCTTGAAAATGTTGTAATGACATAAAGAAGATCAATTTCATACTTTTCTAATTACGCAGTTTTCATTTAGATTTTGAGCTATAATATTTACTTAACCTTATCCATCAATTGTAAAATGAACAGGCATAGGAAACAGAGATGGTTGAGATCTGAAAAATGAAAATCTTTGTTTAATGAGATGCTATAGACAAACAAAAGAGGTTTGTGTCAGCACCAGTGTAGCCATCAGCAAGTCTGAGTTGACGTGATGTCGTCTGGTGGTAAGAAAGCAGACTGAGGCTCATGGGGAGGACCCCTAAGATGGCCTGAGCTCCTTCAAAGTAAATTACATGGGAAAGGTGCCAAATAAATAAAATGTATTATTATTATTATTATTATTATTATTATTATTATTATTATTACTGAATTAAGAGAAACGACAAATGTTGTAACAGTGCCCTTGATAAATCGATCATTGTAAAAGTGAACAGAACGCAGGATTTCGCACAAAATCCATTTTCCCTATTCACCCTTTTTTTCCCATAATTGTTTTAGTCACAGTGAGCATAACTGAATAAGTAGTATGCTGGCAACACAGTGTGCCCTCGGACATGTCAAGAAGAAACTCACTGTACTCTCTGCACATGACAATACTCCTATTACTCCTACTACTAGTACTTTTTAATGGCAATTTATAAAATGCATTTGAAACATTTGAAATATAAAGGAAGCTTTTATTTCCTGAAAATATGTGACGTTACCTGCTGTTTTAGAATTATTTTTGAAGAAGTGAGAATTCTTTTTTTTGACAAAATACAATTAAACAAATATTGAATATTGGATTTTGAGATTTATTTTAATGCAGGTGTGCTGTTAGCTGGAGTTTTTCTTTTGTCACCTGTGTTATCATTCAGCTATATCACAATTATTATATATATATATAAATCCATGAATTGTTTATCCTAATTATTGGAATACATTCCTGATTTATGGTTTGTTTAACTTGTGGTGGGTTGGCACTCTGCCCAGAATTGGTTCCTACCTTGTGCCCTGTGTTGGCTGGGATTGGCTCCAGCAGACCTCCGTGACCCTGTGTTCGGATTCAGCGGGTTGGAAAATAGACGGATGGATGGATGGTTTGTATAACTTAATGTGTATTCATGTATGTAAATGCTGTATGGTATATTCATTTACTGATACCACTCTATAATCTAATCTAATCTAATAAAGTATCACAATATTTTTAAACTGTCACTAACCCTTCTCTATTCTGTTTCTCTTCTCGGTTTATTGATGGAGCAGTTGGTGCCACTGCTCTCCTGCATATGGAAAAGTCATCTCGGATAAAGGAGCGTTGGAGTCATCAGACTGAAAGATTCTCTCATTAGATTGGATGGCCAGTGCAGACTTCATTATAGAAATTGCAGGAGTGAGTAGGAGGCCACGTGTCCGAGGTTACGAGAACTGTAACTTTGTTTTTGAGGTTCTCTTTTACAATTTTAATCTCCTCTGTTGTCATCTGGCCACAGTTCATCAGTCAATTAATGGACAGATATTGTTGGTGTCCATTGATGTTTAATCAGTTTCTTGTTTTCTGCGTGTTTTAACAAATCTGGATTTAAATGTGTAGCGAAGCTGTACTTTTTTCTTTTTAGTACAATCTATACTTGTATTATAACTGAGAATTGCTCACAGTGCTCTGCTCCTGCAATCATTGAAAAGTACAGTACAAAAATAAGTTGCATTGTCTTGTATATGTGTAAGAACACTGACCTTTTAATCAGCACTATAGAAGAATAAATTGAATTTGATTCAAACAAAAATGAACTACTTAAGCTGTTAACTGCCAAATTTGTTTTCCAAATATTTTTTTACCTTTATTGTTATAGATTAACATCTGCTTAATAAGGAAAACATTTTGAATTTCAACAATTGTACTTTTTCCAAAATTTCAAAATTTTGGCCCTTCCCCAAATGGGGATCATGACACATACTACCTAGTTTTGGTGCCATACTGGAAAACACTCGACATGTAGTCCAACATTACATTTGCAGCACTGTTTTCTTGCGTTAGTCTTACACACTGCACACTTCCTTTGTTTGCCCATTTCTGTGCTTCAATGTAGTGACCAGTTCCAGAGGTTCTGATATCAACAGGAACACAACTCTTGGCTGGTTTGGAGAAGGATTTCCTCCCAGCCTTTTTTGGGTCAGATATTCGCGAAGAAAGAGCAAGATATACCCTGGCAACAGATCTTCTGAAATCCAAGAGAGGAATTGCACCATTTGCAAGGCAATATAGTGCATGGGAATTCACCAATGCTACATGAATGGCATTGGTCAGCAAAGGGAAATACCACTTTTTCCCCCGACTTTGATTCTGTATTTTTGGACGTTCCAATCCATCTTATCAACCCCACCCATGTGTCTGTTATATTCTGTGATCAATTTGGGTTGGGGGACTTGTATCTCTCTCTTGTTTTCCCTGCTGCATCGCTTCACCTGTGACATAGGATCAATGGGTCCATGGTTGCTTAGTAGCTTTACACAGCTGCTGTCATTCCAAATCACACCCAAAATTTCATTCTCAGAATCAAATCTGTAGTCGCATGTACCTCTTTCTTTTTTCTTCATTTCCTTGTCAGGTGCAATAGGGCACTTGTTCATTCTGTTGAATCGAGCAGTCCCTGTTGCCCTGACATCAATAACTTTCAAATATCTCATCAAGGAGAATCCGGTAAAGAAACTGTCAAAATAAATTTTGTGAGCATATGGTGTCTCTAAAATCGAAATCATTTTCAAGACAACAGATGCCCCAAGTCCAGAAACGCCTGCATCATCATTACTGCCTGTAGTCTTGCCTTCGTACACTTGCATCTGGTAACAATAGCCTGTTTGTGAGCAGCAAATCGGCCATTGTTTGAATCCAAATCTTACAGGCTTACCATGCATAAACTGCTTGAGGTGATGGTGTCCGAAATATCTGACCATTTGTTCATCAATGCTCAAACTTTCAGAGAAGACACCAAATTGCTGAAAGTTTTTGTTTAGTTTGTCAATCAATGGGCGAATCTTGAAGAGCTTGTCCCTTTCATTTTCTGGGATCCCTTCTAGATCAGAATTGTCAGTAACATGGAGGTAGCGTTTTATTTCCAGATATCTGTTTCGACTCATACATTTTCTTACACTTTGAACATCCATATCTTCATCTTCACACCAGTACAATTGTTCTTGAGGAAGAGAGTGGTACCCAGTGAAGAGAAGAATGTCAATAAACTTTCTAATACAATCACTTGAAAGGGAAAATTGATGGACGTTTTTTTGTGTAGCGTACGTTACAGTCTGCCGGACAATATCTGTGATAATTGTGTCATCAAATAGCTTCTCAAAACACTGCAGAGGGCTTTCCCTCCTGAGTAAGTTGATGAGATCACACCTTCTTTTTTCCACAACATCACAGTTTGGGTAGCTTTTAGAATAAATTGGTGGCCTCTTCTTCCACTTTGGATTCAAAGGTACCACTCTCCTTTTGGAAGGTGGTAGGCCTGTATCATTTGTAGCGGTGCTTGTTGATGGTGACGGATGGCCACTGTAACATGATCATCCTCCCTTGCTGCGCAATGAATTTCAACAGGTCCAGGAACATCTGCCGGTTCATCATCATCAATAATGTTGTCATCAATATCTTCGTTGTCTGGTACTTCATCAACTCGTTCTGGAGGAAGTTCCACAATATCTATAGGGCCATTGTCATCATCATCTTCATCAGAACCTAGAAATGCATCGTCATTTATTATATCATCAATTTCTTTCAAAGAAAGAACCCTATGCCGCGCCATTTCCTGTAAAACGCAAGTACAAAATATTTAGTGAAATTCCAGTCAGTATCAGATGTGAGCCCCAAATGGGGATCGAGATATTTGGTTCTATTGTGCCCATCAAAACTATATAATGTATTGAAAAGTGTGATTACAGTACTAAACACTAACCAATCATCACGACAAACCATCAAGAATGAAAAGGAGCCTCTTGGATAAACACTTGTTCTGCTGTAAAAACCGGCGTTCTACTCATGCAACGAAAATAGCAACCCCGACCGGAAGAATGATCTCGTGTTGGAAGCCAACCACATGCACGAGCTAAATTTAGCATCCACATCACAGACACAAACCTGATTAGTCATGCGCACATCGTTGTTTCCTAAACAGATAGCAGGTGGCATCACTAGACGGTTTACAGTACATGATCCCCAAATGGGGATCGTGGCAGTTAATGGGTTAATGCTTTGTAGATGCCCACTATGGGCCGGGTGGTCTCTTGGCCTTGGAATTCCTGTAGGTTTTTCTCCGACATCTCACCTGGCTGAAGTTTTTGTTTTTTTGTCCTCCCTGGCCATCTGACCATAGTGTCGGACTTAACGCTATAATCATCCATCCATTATCCAACCCACTATATCCTGACTACAGGGTCACGGGGGTCTGCTGGAGCCAATCCCAGCCAACACAGGGCATAAGGCAGGAAACAAACCCCGGGCAGGACACCAGCCCACCGCAGAATGCTATAATCATCAGCGACTTAAAAGTGTATTTATCAATTTAATCTACTTTATAATTAATGGCTCTACTTTATCAGTTACTTTTTTATGAATATAAGTGCATATTGATTGATTCTTGTTTATACTTTTTGGTATATTTATTTATCTATTGCAAAGCTCTTTGAGGTACATTTCTAGAATGAAAATGTGCTACAGAAATAAATGTTAATATTTGTTTGACTTAATGGTGCAAGTAAAACTGCCACACAAACAGGTCTTTTAGGAAGAATGTCAAGGTATAATAGCATTAATTCAGGAAGTTGTCTAGAAGAATTTTGTAACATTTTCTTTTAAAATCCATTGTTTACAACCAATAAATCCTAGTCAGGTTTCTCTTCATTAACTTTAGCATTGGTTCATTGTCATCCAATCAGTTGTCAGTTGTTCCCCTCTCAGTATTATTGTCACTGTTCTGAGGACATGTACAAGTAAGTTTCTATTTACACCTGACAATAAGCTCTCCTAACTGGTAGCCTAAAATTTGATTCCTGCCACCATAACCACATCCAATTGGTCCTTTACTGTTAGTCATGATGCAGGAGAGGTCTACTTGGATAGACAGATAGATAGATAGATAGATAGATAGATAGATAGATAGATAGATAGATAGATAGATAGATAGATAGATAGATAGATAGATAGATAGATAGATAGATACTTTATTAATCCCCAAGGGGAAATTCACTTACTCCAGCAGCAGCATACTGATAAAAACAATATTAATTAAAAAGTGATAAAAAAGCATTGCAAGTTAAAAAATGCATGGTGGACAGTGTGAGGCAGGTGTAACAGTCTAGAATTTTGTATAATGTTTGCCCCCCTGGGTGGAACTGAAGAGTCGCATAGTGTGGAGGAGGAATGATCTCCTCAGTCTGTCAGTGGAGCAGGAGAGTGACAGCAGTCTGTTGCTAAAGCTGCTCCTCTGTCTGGAGATGATCCTGTTCAGTGGATGCAGTGGATTCTCCATGATTGACAGGAGCCTGCTCGTGCCCTTCGCTCTGCCACATGTCAGACTGTCAGTCAGCCCCCATTTATCTTGAACTAGCCGTCCCCTGTGGCTCCGCCCACATAATAGTGAAACAGGACTGTGAGGAGGGCCCTGCCTGGTTCCCTACTCTTAACGTCATACTTCCCCCTCCTCTTGGACCGCAGCCTCAGATTAGTGCAAATATATCACTCCTGCAAGCAAACTATAATTCTTAGTGCGATGAGAGAAGTCGTTAAATCAATTAGAATCTGGGCCGGTTCTAGACAGCCATATATGAGGGGGCAGACAGAAATGTGAAGGGTGCACATGGTGGCAACGGAGGTGGGAAAGGGGTGGGGGTGCTCTGGATAACTGTTTTTGTCATGTAATTGGATTGCACTTCATCAGGCCTCTACCCTAAGACCTGTCCAACTTGGGTGTCCCACCTGAAGGCTAAGCTTCTGCTGGTGTAGCTCTTAGGGTCACTGAGGCACGCAAACTCCCTGACCACGATAAGGTGGTAATCCCTCAGGAGTAAAACTGAAAAATAAAACAACAAAAAATAAAATATTCCTCATCAGATTATAACAACTAAAAACATGACATTTACCTTAACTGGATGGCCTATATCAAATATATTCAAAACCAACAATAACACTTCTGACTATTACATACAGTATATAATATTAACAAAACTAAAAAGGGTAGGCCAAGTTATAAAAAAAAAAATCAATCCACCAAGTCTTGAAAAATAAAGCTCAAAAATAGAATAAATAATAATAATTATTATATAATAATAATAAATAATCCAGATCTTTAGAACCTGACACAGACAACCTGACTACAGATCTGCATTGTTTTAAAAAACTTCACAAACTTCAAAGGACTTTATTGGACAGTTATCTTATTTTAAGATCTTGACCATACATTGTTCTTCTATCTCATGTTAAATTAATCTTAGCCTGAATGAACCTATTAATTTTTTACATTTAAGAGTTTTCATTTAAAAATTTACCATTGTTGTTTCTTGTCCTAGTGTGTGGATATAAACACAGGAAACTTCAGTTTCTGTATTATATCTTGCCTGAAGAAGGGGCCTGAGTTGCCTCGAAAGCTTGCATATTGTAATCTTTTTAGTTAGCCAATAAAAGGTGTCATTTTGCTTGGCTTTTCTCTACAACCAACAACATAAAATTTATCTTAATTGGATGGCCTAATTCTCAAATAAATTTGCAAAATAAAGTAAGAATAAAATAAGACCTCTCAATATAGCCAATATTTACAACTAAAAAAGGGTTGATTTAGTAATTAAAAAAAAAAGATTCACCATGTCTTTTCCTACAATTCACAAACTAATTTGTAGAACACAACAGATTTAGAACAGAACATTTGAACTTTTTTCTTCTTTTTTTGTCTTTTTGTCTTGTTTTAAGCTTGTTTGTTTTGCAAGTAACTGAACTCTCTGTTTGCAACTGAACAGCTCCACTCTCCTTTCTCCTCAACCCACTCTACTACAACAGTCTCCTGTTTCCCTTTGCAAAAACTCAAACTGCAAATTCATCCATATCCAAGTTAGTTGTTATGGACTTCTCATGGGCCAAGATCAAATTCCTCTTTCTTTTCTGTAACATGGTGCTACGATAGAGGGTTAGGACCCGTGACAAAGTGGAGAAGGAACTCTCACACGATGCTGAAGACACACCAATTACATACAATTTATGCAACTCAGGAAAGGCTTCCTTATACTCCTGCAGGAGTTTACACACAGTGGACAGGTCTTTTTCCTTTGAACATTTTTTGCGCAGCATCTGTTTTGCCACAAGAACTTCATTTTTCAGACTTACAACATCTGCTACAGTGCCAGCCATCACAGCCAGAGGGTGCAACAGAGTGGGATCTAGAAATATGCTAGATTTGGGTGCAAGACTAGATATGGCTCTCATCAGGTCAATACTCTTGTGTGACAATCTAGTTTTCATTTCTGAAATGGCCCTGTCAAGGATGTTGAGCAGGGATCTTTTCAGCGACTGATGGGGGGAAATGGTAGGGTCACCAGAGTCTGTATGGCCCAAAGTTGAGAGCACAACACTTTGACCCAGGTGTCTGCTGATTGTTCTCCTTCTCTTTGTTGGTTGTGACTCATCCTCAGCAGGAGATGACACTCCCCAACAGTCATCCTCACTGATGTTTTTTTAAGGAGTCCAGTGCTGCACTAACAACCTCAGAAGCACTGCACAGATCAACGGACTGAGACTGTAGAATAGCATTTGCTGGTTTTAAGACACCAAGCACCCGCACTGGGAACTTTCCAATCTCAAAGAAGTGAAGTCTCTTAATTTGGCATGGCAGGCCTGATGCCTCGGTGCACAGGTCAACTGCAGCATCGTCATCCTCTCTCATCTCAGATAGGATACTAAGGATTTGTTATTGATTGTCCACAGTGCACCTTGTCACCTCATAGTGGCTTGTCCATCTGATCTCAAGCAGCCTTTTTAGACAAGGTGCATCATGTTTATTGAGCACATAGTGGTGGTGAAAAAGTTGCAGAGTGAACTAGATAGGCTAAAAAATCTTTTTGCACACGGCTCATTCTGCATGGCATGCACAGCCACTAAGTGCAGTTGGTGGCTGTAGCAGTGGATGTATGGGACATATCTGTCAAGCCTCTTTTGGAGCAGAGCTTGTACACCACCTCTAACCCCACTCATCCCAGAAGCCCCATCATAACACTGGCTAAGTATACTGTCAGCACTCTAGCCAGCATCACAAAGGTGTAACAGGATCTCAGAGGTGATGTACTCTGCATCAAGCTGTTGCAAGTCAAGCAACCCAATAAGATGCTCCTCTGGCATGGAATTTCTGACAAACCGTATTATCACAGACAAATTTTCCACATTGCACCTATCCCTGGTCCAATCAATTTTTGAGGCAAAACCCTGCAGAATCAGCACTTTCATATTTTTTCCTGACCTCTCCAAGCACCATGTCAGCCAGTGTTTGGATAATTTCATTTTGGATATCCTTAGATGTGTATTTTGCATTTTTTGGGATACCCTTAGCAATTCTTGCTAGCTTCTCATCCTTCTCTAAGGTATATTCCATCAATTTTCGAAAAAATACCTGAAGCAGTGTCATCATCATTACCCGCTGCATCATGTCTCAAGGTTTCTGCAGTCTCACGGAGCCCCAACTCATTTACACAGAGAAACCTTACAGCACTACCGATACTCTTGACATAGTAATGTTTTTTTTTCAAGTTGTGTTTTACCAACCAACATTGAATCCACAGTCCCCCTGTGGCCTCACTGCTTATATGCTCAGTCCAGATGGTTGAAGCATGCACATGGTTGTGGCTGGACACATGCCTCTGTAGCCCCTTGTCTCGATCAAGAGCTGCTTTCCAGTTGTTAAAACTAGTTAAGGTAAAAACTACATCCCTCTCATTAACAGTGCTGCCATATTTCCAACAGGGGAAACAGAAACATGCGTCCCGCACAACAGAGTACTCCAGCCATGATCCATGATCGTGTGCGGTACCAGGCAGGATTGAATGATCTTAATGTTGTACCACCAAATACACGTTTGGGGTAACTACCCAGTATTGGCAGGGATGGTGTATTGCCATTTAAGTCACTGGGTAGCTGAGTGGGTTGCTTTGGGGCAGCAATTGTTGACAGAGGTACAGGAGAAGCAGTGTCTGTTGATGCCACAGGAGTAGACGTGCTAGCTGCTGTCTCTGATGTACCAGCAGCAGCATCATTGCTACTGTTATTGGTACAGGCAGGAGCAGCGCCACACTTTTTAAAAGCTTGAAAAAAAGGATGCATCTCACAGCATTAACTTTCCCTTTGTGAGCTGCTGGAAGCTGGGGTGGAAAGTGAATAAGCTTTGCTGAAATCGCTGTGATCACATCAGTATATGAAACGAGAAAACTGTTGAGTGCAGAGTTGAAAGCTGGGACGGGGCTTTGTGTCGGGGTCTGACAGACAGACACAGGTCCTCTAGTCGGCTCTATGCAGAAGACAGGCTCACAGTGGTGCTTGTGAGATTGAGAAAGAAACACTTCTCCACCAGACTGAAACTGTGAGAAGAACAATGGACTAGTCCCCCATGGACTGTACAAATATAGATGTATTTTTTAGTTGTTGTTAATTATCTCATGAGTCGCTATGATTTTGACGACAGAGATTTGCTGCTTTTTCAAAGCCTCCCGCTGTTGCGCAGCTCATTTTGCTCTGCCCTGCCTACTGTGAAACCTGACACTGGGTCATTTGCATACTAACAGCGATTGGATGTTTAGCTGGGGGGAGGGTGAGTGGAGGATTTCTGCCGAGTGCTGTGTGAGCTGCGCACAAACAGAGCACGGAGGGAAAGAGCGAACAAGAGGTGAAACCTATCATCTCATTTGTGCCTTTTCCAGTGGATTTTTTCAGCTACTGTAGTAAATCTTGTCCATATTCAGTTTGTGGGTAATCTATTATTTTCTTTCTCAACTTCTAAAAGTTTGATTTAAGGGTGTAAGGACGTTTATTTAAGGGGGCGTTGCCCCCTCTTGCCCCAGCGTAGAGCCGGCCCTGATCGGAATCTTTAAACAAATTATAGAAAAAAGTCAGGTCTAAATCTGATAAGTAGTTCTCTCGCTAGTTAAGTGGAGGTAAGGAATGCCCCGAGGCTGGCACATGAGTGACAAGGTCTCCACCCCTCTCCCTTCGGCCTGCTGCGTGTCTCTCAGATTTGTGTAAATAAATCTGTACCGCAAGTGAGCTATGATACTTAGCGCAATGATAGAAGTCGCAAAATCAACTGCAATGTTCAAGCAAATTATAGAAAAAAACCCAATCTAAATCTGTTAAGTAATTCTCCTGTGACTGACAGACAGACAGACGTTGGACTGTATAAAGAGGGAGATTAGTGGAGATTAGTTTTACCCTTTGCCCTCTGAGATTAACAAAGTACAGTATATCCATCCATTTTCCAACCCACTGAATCCAAACACAGGGTCACAGGGGTCTGCTGGAGCCAATCCCAGCCAACACAGGGCACAAGGCAGGAACCAATCCCAGGCAGGGTGCCAACCCACCGCAGGACACACACAAACACCAAGCACACACTAAGGCCAATTTACAATCACCAATCCAGCATGTCTTTGGACTGTGGGAGGAAACCGGAGCGCCCAGAGGAAACCCACGCAGACACGGGGAGAACATGCAAACTCCACGCAGGGAGAACCCGGGAAGCGAACCCGGGTCTCCTGACTGTGAGGCAGCAGAGCTACCACTGCGACACCGTGCCACCCCAAAGTACAGTATATCAAATCAAAAATCACTCACAAAATGTACTATCACTTCTGTTGGTATTTCTTCTAAATCGAGTTTGCATATTAATACACACTAAATCAGACTTTATTAAATTTCATTGCCCTTTCATTAGCCTTTTGTTTCATTACAATTTCCTTGGTTATCTTCAAAGTGGTTATCTGCTGGTGCTGCTCTTTATTCCTATAACATACAAAAGTGTAGGCTCTTCCTCATTACAATTTGCATGCAGAAATCTGGAATTGTTTTATACTTTCATTTAGGGATTTTAGCTTACACTTTATTCAGGAGACTTGTAACATTTGAGACACAATGGGTTCCATTTCTTTTGTTTTTCAAATTGGAGCACAAGGAGGTAAAGTGACTTGTTTACAGTCACACAGTGTCAGTAGTGGGATTTGAGCCCACAATCTCAGAGGTTGAAGTCTAAAGTCTTACTGTGGTAAAGTGAGGTCCATGGCACCTTTTTAAATAAATAATCACTACACTTGTGGCTTTAGTGAGGGGGCATGGTAGCGTGACAGGAGCAGTTCCTGGGCGTGATGCGGGTGGTCCCGCACTTAAGTGCACAGGTGTGGAATCGCCCATGGCCATAATTGATGCCGAGAGCTGTTAATCGCCACACCTGTGCCACAACCCCATTTTAAAAGGGGAATGCATGTGTGAGATGGGAGGAAGAAAAAAAGACAGAATGGAGGTTAGTGAAGGTAGAAAATAGGAGGAGAAAGAGTCGATCAGTGAGTGAGTGAGAGGGAGCAGGCTCATTGGAGAGAAGGCAGACAGCTGGGAGAAGAGTCCCTGTAAGGAGTGTATGGCCGACACTTGGGGGCAGTCAGAATGGGTCGCTCCCACTGAGCTGTTTTGTGGAGTGGGAGTAACCAGGAGTTTGGAGGCGTCGTGGGCATCAAGGAGTCTTTTGGGGAGAGCGCCCTGTTCGCTGAGGACCCGAGTCTTGGTCCGGTGATGGAGCCTGTACGTAGCCAGGAGATGGAAGGGAACCGGACCTGATAAAGGTCATTGTGTCTGCTGATAGGGCGACCCCTCTGCTGTGAGGCCCATGATGACAAGCAGAGGAGCCACCAGATAAAAGGAGAAAGCACTGGGATTTTTAAAAAAATGGTTGTTCCTGCCAATGGATTTTAAGATCGTTTTAATGGGATTTATTGGATTATTTTAACCTCCACTTTTTCACGTTTTTATGGATTATTTCTTTATGGACTGTTTTGAAACCCTTCACTATTTATTTAGACACAGTTTGTTGTTTTTAATAAAGGTCATGTACACCTTTGCACCTTCCCCTTGCTTCTTGTGGTGTCCTCATTTGTCCAGCCCGGTCATGACTATCGACAGTGTTGTGTTCAGGATGCTCCCAAATCTGGAAGAAGGAGCATGGAGCAGGACCTGCGCCGTCACACTTACCAACTACGCCACAGACCATATTCCTTGGAGCTCCTCTTAAATTGCTCTGATCTGATTGGTGAGACTTCACACACTTGTTTTAAACTCTTGATGTACTTTCATTCCTTTTCAGCCCTTTGATGCAAGACAATACCCAGCCTCACGTGGTCAGAGTTTGTGGTATCACAGACAGCCGGGGTCCTTGTCCAGCTGGGAAGCCTCTTCACTGTATGGACTGGGAGAGCAAGCCTGGTCAGAACAGTACCTCCCTGGGTGGCAGTGGTGCCTCGGATTCCCACAGCGCTCCATGGGAGATGGAGTTCTCTACAACCCTGGTGGGGTGCTGCAGTTGTTCCTGAGCCCATGTGGGCGGTTCTTCAGCCACACCCGGAAGTGCAGCAGGAAATAGGCCATCAAGCACCTGGAGCACTTCTGGGTGGGCTATAAAAATGGCCAGCAGCCACCTCTCCAGGAGCCAGAGTCGGGAGGAGAGGGACAAAGCTTGCCGGAGAGGAGTGGAGGAGAAAAATAAGAGAAGAAAAGTATTGTGTGTGTGCTTAGTGCTTGTTGGGACTGTATTGTGCCTGTGGGAAACGGGGAAGGCATTGCCCAAAGGCGAAGAAAAATAAAAATAAAAACTTGTGTTTTTATTAGTGTGCCTTCTGTGTCTGTCTCTGTCGGGTCAAGCGCTGGTATATCGCCATCTATGGTCACAGTGGGCAGTTCCTGGATGACAAAGACATTGATGCCACTGACTGGCCCACACATTCCCCAGACCAGAAACCAAGGAAGAACCTCAGGGACTTTATGTATCAGTTTGTTATTTTGGTTTCCATTGATCATTGTAACATCATTTTGTTCTCACGGAATTACACGATATTACTCGGTAAAGAATTTTCACTTGAATATTTTGTTCGTATTTTCTTTGTGGTATTCCTTCCATCTGCGTCTTTTGTTGCTTTAGGCATGGCGATGCAGTGGTTAGCACTGCTGCCTTACAAATCAGAGCACATACAGTATTTGGCCACAATAAACGGTCCAGCACAGTTGGCATAGTAGTCCCTAGCCCTTCAGGACACTTAAAAGACCACTGCACCCTTAAAATCCGCTCAGAACTAGTTCAGTTCAGCTCAGTTCCTCCTTCGTCATTGACTTCTTCACATTTTGTGAAGTTCAGCGAAGTTTGTGAACATTTCCGTGATTTTACTCACCACTGTTCTCAATTTACAGAATCACCTTTACTTTGTGGTCTTCCATTCCCATGTTATCATTTGGTAGTCCCTGTTCATGATACTTGCTGAAATGTTATAATTTCTTTTACTTTGTGTGTAAAATCTGACCTTCAGTTAGAACCTGGAAAAATTTCATTGTCTGCTTGAGTACAAGTTTCTGCCCATTTCAAAACTTTTTACCTTTCATTCTGCACTTTTATTCTTCTTACTTTATTTCATTTCTGATATTTCAGGTCTCATTTCTTTTATGAATTCAAGTCATTTTTAATCCTCCCATTCAATTGTCACTTCTACTATTTACCTTTAGTGCATTTGTCTTCTTCATCACGTTTGTTAAATGTCTGCGCTAATCTGTCACAGTGGCTGTCTTCACACAAAGTCTTTTTTCCACCTTACCTACTATGTTTTGGTTGATCTTAACACAAGATTAGTCCTGCCTGGCCGCTGATCTGAATTGTTGTTTTTAGACTCATAGTGTTTATTTTCTTAAGCTCAAATAAAAAGCACGATATCTGTTTAACCATATAACAATACCCTGTTCTTTAATACTTTTTAATATTTGTAAATCTGCTTTGCCTGACAAAGCAGTAAGCTTAATGTTCTTATATTTCCAAAGAATAATCTTTCTTTCTCTGAATGTGATATACATTTCTAATATTAAAAGTACCAAAAATAGTTTCTGCTGCTGCTTATCTAAGATAAAATCCACCTGGCAGCGAAGAACGTTTAAGATATTCTACAAGATTTTTTTTTTTGCTTCTTCTAAAGGTCACCTAATTGTTTATGTAATTATTGTGTGTGTTTGAGGGGGGTTGTTGTTGTTGTTTGTTATAATATTTTTATATTGTTGGAGCTTCTGTAAATGTTAAATTTTTCCTTGAGATGTATTAGACATATATAAATGAAAGACTTGTGTGTGTGTGTGCGTGTGTGTGTGTGTGTATGGAGCTGTCCGCTCTGTTCACGCTCAAGTACAGCCACTAGATGGCGAATGCGGGCACCTCACTTCTCACTACAAAACATGTGTGTGTGTGTGTCTTTGTGTATACATGGAGTAGTTCATGCTGCTCACTCTCAATCACAGCTACAGATAGATGGTGTGAATTCTATGGAAGATGTGGAATCTTATACAAGTGTGACTTTTTCTTGGTGAGATGGCACAATGCATGCACTTTTACATTTTTTCAGCTGTGTGGTACATGCATGTTGTACGTTCACACAACGAGCTGCCATATGTTTGCCTGAGGCAGATTTCCGGGCTGTCCCACTCAATTTGTTCTCGACCCGTCAAGATACGTCCTCTCCCTGCTGCAGAGGAGGGTCAACGTCTTCTGCAATTGGGCAGTTCTTAAGAGTTAACTGACGCCTCTACAAGTTCACCAATAGAGTAAAACTGCTAAGGAGTCTTTGGGGTGTTTTTGTCCCAAAGACCACACACAGTTAGTAATGTTCTATCTATCTGTCATTAACT
>NW_024386123.1:0-24010 GCF_016835505.1 Polypterus senegalus | reverse complement strand
CGCTGATTATGACACTCTAAAAGTGGAGGTGTTTAAACGCTATGGCATATTCCCGGAACAGCAGGCGAGAGAATGGAGGGAGTGGCAATTCGATCCAGAGAGACCGATAAGAACCCAGGGCTTTGAAGCCTGGGGAAAAGTATGTTGCTGGCTACGGCCCGACATTAATAATTCGCACAAGATGGCCGAGCTACTAGCGTGTGAAACTTTTGTGCATGCCCTCCCTGACCATATCGCCCAGCAAGTCCGGAAGCATAATTTCGAGGACATGGACACCTTAATCCAAATCACAGAGCGCCACTGGGCGACTTGCAAATCAGGGAAATCAGAACGGTTCTCACGAACCCAACAGGCACGTGGGGCAGCTCCTGAGCCCACCCGACAAGCTCCTGAACCTGCCATCCGTAAATGGGACAGAGGTGCTAGTCTTCCCCGCTGTTTCAAGTGTGGGGAGATTGGACATCTGTCCCCCAACTGTTCTTTCGAGCCCATGGATTGCTCATTAGTAAGGGGAGAAAGGTATTGTGCCACTGTGACTAATCCTTTATCTCTTCCATATACAGGTGCAGTTATTATAAATGGCAGGGAGGTAAGAGCAATGTTTGATTCTGGGAGTAACATTTCCATTGTTGCTACTCGTTTCGTTTTATCGCAACAGTGGACTAGGATAAAAACTAGTCTAAAATGTATTCATGGGGATATCCGATATTATAAAACTGCCAGATGTGTGGTATCAGTGAATCATCACCTAACGAGCATGGCCATGGCTGTATTACCGGATCCCCCTTTTACAGTTATACTGGGTAGAGACTGGAATAAAATTACCAGCGGTAATAACGTAACTGTACCTAAGAAACATTTAGGCTTAGTAATGGAGAATACTGCTCCGACTGCCTCCACGCCATGTCCCACAGTAGCACGGACCCATACGGGTACCCAATGTGAAGAAATCGATGTCCCATCGGCCTCTGCGGGAACTAGTACAGTTAACGTGGATGATGTGGCGACAGAAACCACACCCCTTAAGGTCGCACAGGACGCAATACAAGATTTAACTGCCCAATTTCTATTAACACCATCGCCTTTTAAAGAGAACAATGGAGCGATGATTCCTTAAAATATTAGGAATGCAGTAGTGTCTACCGAGGGTTATACAACCCTGGATCCCATGCCACCGTAGCCGTTCTTTGTACTAAAAAACGAATTATATAGAGTGGCAGAACACGAGGGAGAAGTGCGAGCATTGTTGTTGATTCCACGCACTTTTCGGCGAAAGGTGTGTGAATTAGCACATGCTCACCTTCTAGGAGCCCACTTAGGCTCGAAAAACGGAGAGAATAAAGCTCGATTCTATTGGCCGGGAATTAACGAGGAGGTCCGGCAATTTTGCACTTCCTGTCCAGAGTGTCAACTTCGCCAGATTCCAAGAAGGACGTGAGCTCCTCTCGTTCCCCTTCCCCTTATTGATATCCCTTTTGAGCGAGTGGTGTCGATCTCGTAGGACCACTGGAACCCTCATTAAAAGGCTTTAAATATATTTTGGTGCTAGTAGATTATGCCACTCGCTTTCCGGAAGCTGTTCCGTTGCGCTCAGCTAATCGAAAAACATCGCGGGAATTAGTAGGGATATTCGCGTGTTGGGATCCCCAAAGAGGTTTTAACGGACCAAGGGACTCCTTTCACTTGGAGACGTTCAGGGAAGTAGCCAAATTACTCGAATAAAACATCTGAAAACGTCTGTCTACCATCCCCAAACTGACGGGTTGGTGAAGCGTTTCAATCAAACTTTAAAACAGATGTTACGTAAGGTAGTTAACGAGGATGGAAGAAACTGGGATCAGTTGCTTCCTCTCGTTTTGTTTGCTTATCGGGAAGTCCCTCAGACCTCTACTGGTTTCTCTCCTTTTGAATTATTATATGGAAGACAACCCAGAGGGCTTTTGGATATGTTAAAAGAAGGATGGGAAGAGGAGGTCCTCCCTACTTCAAATATTCTTGAATATATCGCAATTACGCGATAGACTAGAAAAATCAGACCTATTCTAAAAGAAAATTTGGAAAAGGCACAAGCAGCGCAGTCCGTTATTATAACCGAAACACCACCATTCGGGAATTTGTCCCGGGTGATCGTGTGATGGTACTCGTCCCAACTTCTCATTCAAAGTTGTTAGCACATTGGCAAGGCCCGTATGAAATTAAAGAGAGAAAAGGTCTCGTTGATTATTTGGTTAAACAACCTAATCGGCAACCGACTGAATGAGTGTATCATATTAATTTGCTGAAACCATGGAAGGACAGGGAACCTGATCCCTCGTCCAATCAGCCTCGTTCTCTTTTTATGTCATGTGCCCACCTGAATTTTGGCCCCGATTTGACATTCAAACAACGACAAGATCTCAAGACGGCTATCTTGTCTGTCCCTAAAGTTGTGGACGAGATTCCTGGACGTACTGCGTTGATTGTTCACGACATTATTACTAACCCTGGAGTGATTGTCAGAGAGAGACCTTATAGGCTCCGGAGGCAAAGCGGAAGTAGAGTTGGAAATTAGACGAATGCTAGAATTAGGGGTTATTGAGGAGAGCTATAGCCCTTGGTCTAGTCCAATTGTCTTAGTTTCTAAACCTGATGGGTCGTGGAGGTTCTGTAATGACTTTCGTGACTTAATCAGGTCTCTAAATTTGATCAGTATCCCATGCCGCGGGTGGATGATTTACTTGATCGGTTAGGGAACGCTCAATTCCTAACTACTCTTGACATGACGAAAGGGTATTGGCAAATTCCCTTAACGGACTCCGCCAAAGAAAAAAACGCTTTTAGTACACCCAGTGGACATTGGCAATACAGGGTCCTTCCTTTTGGCTTGCACGGGGCACCAGCTACCTTCCAACGTCTGGTAGACGCACTGCTACGGCCCCACAATTCATATAATGCTGCCTACCTAGATGATGTTGTCATTTATTCCAGCACGTGGAAGGATCATGTATAGCAGGTTCAAACAATACTCTCCAAGCTAGCGTCTGCTGGTCTTCGAATTAATCCGAAGAAATGTTTTTGGATTAAGAGAAGCCAAATATTTAGGCTACCTAGTAGGAGGGGGTGTTGTTAAAGCCACAATGTTCTAAAATTGATGCCATTTTGAATTGGCCCCGTCCGATGAATAAGCGGCAGGTACAAGCATTTTGGGATTGGCAGGTTACTATCGCGTTTTGTACCGCATTTCTCAGAAGTTGCTGCGCCCTTATCTAATTTAACAAAGAAACACGCACCTTTAAAAGTGGTATGGGATATTTCGGTTGATAAAGCATTCAGTGACTTGAAATTGGCCCTTACGTCAGCACCTGTTTTAAGATCTCCTAATTTTTCTGTTCCTTTCATCCTCCAGACCGACGCATCGGCCACAGGTTTGGGTGCCGTGCTGAGCCAATGCGTTGATGGTGCTGAACACCCTGTTATGTACCTGAGCGGAAACTGCTGGACGGAGACCAAGTATGCTGCGGTGGGCGAGAAGCCTTGGCGATTAAGTGGGCTGTCCGTCTTTGAGGTACTACCTATTGGGGCGGGAGTTTACTCTGGTGACGGATCATGCTGCTTTACAGTGGATGTCCCTTCATCGGGAGTCTAACCCTCGCATCACTAGGTGGTTTTTGGATCTTCAACCTTATTGTTTCAGTGTCATTTATCGTAGGGGTTCCTTGCAGGCCAACGCAGATGCTCTCTCGTGTCCACGACTCTCGGTGCAGGTCGCCCGACCCGATGGGTCTGGGCTGAGGGGGGGGTCATGTCACACATGTGCGATTAGGAGGTAGTCAAAGAGCCTAAAGGTGAGTGAAACATCGCGAGATAGAGGGTTGTCACGTGGTACTTACCTAGATCTCTTTTGGTCAACAGAAAACCCGAAGAAAAAAAATTCCTCCACTTCCGGGTTCCAAAATGGCCGTGATGACGTCACTTCCGGCCAACCATGATGATGTCACTTCCGGCTCAATCAATCCACCTCACTTCCGTCTCATCATGAAGACGTTGTTTCCGGTTCCTGTTTCCAACGTCACTTCTTGCCAACCATTTCCTGTCCCATAATCCTTTTCTCTATAAAACCACCATTTTGACTGAAGAAAATTGTTCACTGTTTTGATTTAAGACATTGAATCACTTAATTCTTTATTTGTCTGGACGACAATATATGGGGACGGTCCCCAAAACTTTGTTTTGTTTTGTGCAGTATTATTTCAAGAAGAATAATCTCCACAATAGCCATATTACTTCTGTGTCTAAAACATTTCGGTATCACTTTAGATTAAGTGTCCTTAATTACACTTTACTTATCATGTAATTACCTCCATAATTAGAGAGTAACTAAGTGTTATTACCTTGTACTTACTATTGTGGTGAGTGGCTGGGGCTGCTACCGAGCCGGACACCCAGGGAGAACCAGAGGCCCTCCTCCAGACCACGAGCGGGCGACCACCCTGGTAGCTTTGGGGACTTGGAGCACATCCGGGTGGCTATAAAAGGGGCAGCCTCCCTCCATTCAAGGGCTGGAGTCGGGAGAGAAGGAGACGAGGTCTTGGAGGAGAGGAGTGGAGGTGGCCTGAAGAAGCAAAGAGGCAGCTTGAGGCCTGGACTTTGGGGAGTCTTGGGGGTTGTGTGGCACTTTAATGGTAAATATGGCTGTAAATAAACATGTGGTGGTGCTTAATATGTCTGCCTGTCTGTGTCCGGGGCTCGTTCCACACTATATAATCCATTGTAACACTATAGTCAAGTACTGAAGGTAATCGTTATTCCACCTTTATTGTAAGTACGTACGTGTATAAATTGTGGAATAACAATTTAAATTCAGTGCTTAACCACAGCTTTACATTGTATTACACAGTAAATACAAGGTAATAACACATATACAGGTAATTACATGGTAAGGTACAGTGTAATTAGGGACACCTAATCTGAAGTGATACCCATGTTTTTGTCATCTCAGGAGTATATCCAAACCTAGATTGTGCTTTCATATCATCCCATTTGGACTATTTCAACTCTGTTTGTTGGTCTCCACCAAAAGACTATTGAGAATGTACAGTACATGCAAAATAGTGCTACACGTGCAGTTACTAATACATGAAAGTATTCTCATATAACACCTGTGCTTTTTTCTTTACATTGATTGTCTGTATGGCCCTCACCATTAATGGTAGTTTTTAAACTGGAAGGCTGGTCTCTTTCAATGTACTTTTAGTAATTTATAATGGCTATTTATTTATTTATTTATTTATTCATTCTATTTTCTATTTAAATGTACTACTCTTGTTTTAACATTTTTATTTATTTTGTATATTTTTGTAAAGTACCAAAGTATGACATTGTTTATCCATCCATCCATTTTCCAACCTGCTGAATCTGAACACAGGGTCACAGGGGTCTGCTGGAGTCAATCCCAGCCAACACAGGGCGCAAGGCAGGGACCAATCCTGGGCAGGGCACACCCACACTCACACACTAGGGACCAATTTAGAATCACCAATCCACCTAACTTGCATGTCTTTGGACTGTGAGAGGAAACCGGAGCACCCGGAGGAAACCCATGCAGACACGAGGAGAACATGCAAACTCCACGCAGGGAGGACCAGGGAAGCGAACCCGGTTCTCTTTACTGCGAGGCAGCAGCACTACCACTGTGCCACCATGCCGCCCAACATTGTTTATATTGTATGTTATTTAAATAAAATGCATTCAAAGGGCGACTCTACAACAACCTAAAGTAGAAGGGGGTATGGCACCACCTAACTTTCAGTTTTATTACTGGGTGGCCAATATACAAGTAATAAAGACTTAGACATCAACACAAATTGATGAATATACACAAGCCCGATCTGCAATAGAAATAAAATCTTGGTTTACTTCGTTATATACCCTACTTTGTGCCCCAGTAAAAACAAATTATCATCAATATATTGATAATCCTATTGTCCATCTATCATGCAGAATATGGAACCAATGCAGAAAGCATTTTAATTCAGCAAAAAACTCTTACTGTATCCATTGCACCTGTACATGATAATCACCTTTTTCTACCCTCTCAAACATACACAGTATTTAATGTTTAGAAGATGTCTTGAATTAAAATACTTACGTGTTTTGCATACAGATAATGTCTTTCCATCTTATGAAGAATTATGCTTCAAACTTTACTTCCCAATTTTTCCACTACTTTCAAATCAGAAACTTCACTTAAAGAAACTTGACCAATGTTCCTTACCTCCCAACCATTTATATTACAGAGGCAATACTGATCAGTCTTGAAGACTCAGACAGCATCTCAACAATATATAAAATCATTTAAAATCTCTTCTTTTCAAAGATCCTAAAGTAGTTGCGGAAAGGACATTTCACTTAACATCTCTGAAAAACAGTGGACGATTTCCATGCATAGAATACACTCCAGATCCATATTCGCAAAGCATTCAATCATCCAACTTAAAATATTTTATCAAGTACATTTATATTGTTTAAAATTGTCTAAAATGTATCCAGGAAAAGATCCAATCTACAAACACTGCAATCTAGCTTCAGCCTCACTGGGCCACATGAAAGTGCACCAAATTAACATAATTTTAGACAAAAATCTTTGAGTGCCTTTGGCGTACTCTTGGATGGGCTTAAAGTGGATAATGACAAATTGATTGTAATTGCTTATACCACACTATCTTGCTGAAATGGAAGAAACCCAGCCCACCTGTTTTAATTCAGTGGGTAACTGATGTTCTACACTATTTGAAATTGAAAAAAAAAAAAATTCTTACTTGGGGGATGTGCTCAAAACATTTTTAAAAATATGGCAAGATCTAATTAATCATATCTTAGAATAAGCATTTATATCAGAGAAAAGAATACTCTACTTTCTTTGTTGTTTTAAAAGATTTGCTTTTGTTGTAGTCTCTCCTCTCTTTCTCTCAAGCAGGGGTTGAATTATGGCTTGTTAAGTTTGACTTGATTGTATGGAGTGTTGTTTTCTTCAAATAAAATCATCCATCCATCCATCCATTATCCAACCCGCTATATCTCAAATAAAAACAATAAAATTAAATATATAAACAAACAAGTAAATAAATAAAACATATTTATAATAATGTTATCAAGTTTAAAGTGACTACATTTACAAGCAGCAGGAATTTAATTAACCATAATAGAATAAAATTTCCCTTTTCACAAGTCGACTGCTAAAGCATTTTTTACAGAGTAGGTTGTAGTTTACATGGCGCCTTGTACCTCCTTATTTATCTTTAACATCTAGCTCACATTTCCACCTCAGAACTGACTCTGAACTACAATAGACATAAAAAACAAAATGAACGGTTATAGATCAGCAACATCCAGTATATCAAGGGTTCTCAATGTTGGTCCTGGGGGCCCACGATGGCTTCAGGTTTTTGTTCCAACCAGATTCATAATCAGTGACAACACATGAGAACACTGATCTCAGTTAATTACTGTACCTTGTATTTCCTTTTCCTCTTCTCTTATTCTGCTTTAAGAAAGCACTGCAGCATGATTTTTACATTTATAAGATATTTAGGAATATTTCCATTTAAATGCTTAACTACCTTTTGTTGATTTTATTATATTTTGCCCTTTCTCTGGGAAGTTTGCTCCCTTCATTGTATCTTAATAATGACAACCAGCAGAGCAGACAGCCTGACAAACAACACTGAATAATCAAAGGCTGCAACTACTTTAGTGTTAGACCCACCAATTAGAAAGTAATGAATTAATTAAACAATTAGAACACCGAGCAAAAAATAGAATGAAAATCAAGATGGAAATATTGTTAAAAAGACAAAAAAAAAATTCTCATTTATCTGCTTGGTACATATAAATAAATATATATATACACATATATATAAATATATACACACACACATACAGTGGTGTGAAACACTATTGCCCCTTCCTGATTTCTTATTCTTTTGCATGCTTGTCACACAAAATGTTTCTGATCATCAAACACATTTAACCATTTGTCAAATATAACACAAGTAAACACAAAATGTGGTTTTAAATGATGGTTTTATTCCATATTCCATATGTTCCATCTATCACAGCAAGCCTTCCAGGTCCTGAATCCATAAAACAACCCCAGACCATCACACTACCACCACCATATTTTACTGTTGGTATGATGTTCTTTTTCTGAAATGCTGTGTTCCTTTTACGCCAGATGTAACGGGACATTTGCCTTCCAAAAAGTTCAACTTTTGTCTCATCAGTCCACAAGGTATTTTCCCAAGAGTCTTGGCAATCATTGAGATGTTTCTTAGCAAAATTGAGACGGGCCCTAATGTTCTTTTTGCTTAACAGTGGTTTGCGTCTTGGAAATCTGCCATGCAGGGCGTTTTTGCCCAGTCTCTTTCTTATGGTGGAGTCGTGAACACTGACCTTAATTGAGGCAAGTGAGGCCTGCAGTTGTTTAGGCGTTGTCCTGGGGTCTTTGTGACCTCTCGGATGAGTCGTCTCTGCGGCTCTTGGGGTAATTTTGGGTCGCGCGGCCACTCCTGGGAAGGTTCACCACTGTTCCATGTTTTTGCCATTTGTGGATAATGGCTCTCACTGTGGTTCGCTGGAGTCCCAAAGCTTTAGAAATGGCTTTATAGCCTTTACCAGACTGATAGATCTCAATTACTTCTATTCTCATTTGTTCCTGAATTTCTTTGGATCTTGGCATGATGTCTAGCTTTTGAGGTGCTTTTGGTCTACTTCTCTGTGTCAGGCAGCTCCTATTTAAGTGATTTCTTGATTGAAACAAGTGTGGCAGTAATCAGGCCTGGGGTGGCTAGGGAAATTGAACTCAGGTGTGATACACCACAGTTAGGTTATTGTTTAACAAGGGGCAATTACTTTTCACACAGGGCCATGTAGGTTTGGATTTTTTCTCCTAAATAATAAAAACCATGATTTAAAACTGCATTTTGTGTTTACTTGTGTTATATTTGACTAATGGTTAAATGTGTGACAAACATGCAAAAGAATAAGAAATCAGGAAGGGGCAAATAGTTTTCACACCACTATATATATATATATATATATATATATATAAACAAAATACCAGCGCTTAGCTTGTGAAGAAGTATTGTGTTAAAGAAGCAATGAAAAGAAAAGGAAACATTTTGAAAATATATATATATATATATATATATATATATATATATATATATATATATATATATATATATTTACACACACACACAAACATATATATATACATAGCTATACATATACATATATATATATATATATATACACACACACACATATATACATACATATATATATCTATATATATACATATACATATATATACATACATACATACATATATATACATATATATAAACTGCTCAAAAAATTAAAGGAACACTTTGAAAACACATCAGATCTCAATGGGAAAAAGAAATCCTCCTGGATATCTATACTGATATAGACTGGGTAATGTGTTAGGAGCGAAAGGATGCCACATCGTTTGATGGAAATGAAAATGATCAACCTACAGAGCCCTGAATTCAAAGGCGCCCCAAAAATCAGAGTGAAAAAATTATGTGGCAGGCTAGTCCATTTTGCCAAAATTTAATTGCAGCAACTCAAAATTGTGCGCAGCACTTTGTATGGCCCCTGTGTTCTTGTATACATGCCTGACAACATCGGTGCATGCTTCTAATGAGATGACAGATGGTGTTGTGGGGATCTCCTCCCAGATCTGGACCAGGGCATCACTGAGCTCCTGGACAGTCTGAGGTGCAACCTGGTGGCATTGGATGGACCAAAACATAATGTCCCAGAGGTGTTCTATTGGATTTAGGTCAGGAAAGTGTGGTGGCCAGTCAATGGTATCAATTCCTTCATCCTCCAGGAACTGCCTGCATACTCTCACCACATGAGGCCAGGAATTGTCGTGCACCAGGAGCCACTGTACCAGCATAGGGTCTGACAATGGGTCCAAGGATTTCATCCTGATACCTAATGGCAGCCAAGGTGCCTTTGTCAAGCCTGTAGCGGTCTGTGTGACCCTCCATGGATATGCCTCCCCAGACAATCATTAACCCACCACCAAACTGCTCATGCTGAATGATGTTACAGGCAGCATAATGTTCTCCATGGCTTCTCCAGACCCTTTCACTTCTGTCACGTGCTCAGGGTGAACCTGCTCTCATCTGTAAAAGCACAGGGCACCAGTGGTGCATCTGCCAATTCTGGTATTCTATGGCGAATGCCAATCAGCTGCATGCTGCTGGGCAGTGAGCTCAGGGCCCATTAGAGGACATGGGGCCCTTGGGTCACCCTCATGAAGTCTTTCTGGTTGTTTGGTCAGAGACATTCACACCAGTGGCCTGCTGGAGGTCATTTTGTAGGGCTCTGGCAGTGCTCATCCTGTTCCTCCTTGCCCAAAGGAGCAGATACTGGTCCTGCTGATGGGTTATGGACCTTCTATGGCCCTCTCCAGCTCTCCTAGAGTAACTGCTTGTCTCCTAGAATCTCCTCCATGCCCTTGAGACTGTGCAGGGAGACACAGCAAACCTTCTGGCAATGACACGTATTGATGTGCCATCCTGGAGAAGTTGGACTACCTGTGCAACCTCTGTAGGGTCCAGGTATAAGCCTCATGCTACCAGTAGTGACACTGACTGTAGCCAAATGCAAAACTAGTGAAGAAACAGTCAGAAAAGATGAGGAGGGAAAAATGTCAGTGGCCTCCACCTGTTAAACCATTCCTGTTTTGGGGTCATCTCATTGTTGCCCCTCTAGTGCATCTGTTGTTAATTTCATTAACACCACAGCAGCTGAAACTGATTAACAACCCCTCTGCTACTTAACTGACCAGATTAATATCCCATAAGTTTCATTGACTTTATGCTATACTCTGATTAAAAGTGTTCCTTTAATTCTTTTGAGCAGTATATATTATATATATATATATATATCACAAAGTCCTGGCCACAATGCCTTTCTTGGACGCCTCCACTCTCCACTGCTTCGTCCTCCTTCCACCCGACTCCAGCTCTGAATGACGGGAGACGGCCCCTTTTATGGAGGACCCGGATGAGCCCCAGGTGTTCCCGGCAATCTTCTGGCCACGCCCCAGCGTGGCGGAAGTGTCGGCTGTCCTCCCGGCTGCTCCCCGGGCACCGTCCAAAGTCTTCCCCCCAGCACTTCCTGGTGTGGCAGGAGTGCTGGGGCACAAATCCCAAGGCATTGGGGCGCCTCCTGGCGGTGGCCACGGGCCCCTACAGGGAAGAGCTTCCAAGCCCTTGACCCGTGGCTCCCAAAGCAACCCGAAGCCGAACCACGTGGTCAGGCGGGCTCTGACCCCTTCCGGTCCCTCCTGGCGTCCCGGCGGGTCATAGCCCTGGCATCCCTGACAGTGCCCCACAGCCAGCGAAGACCACTTTCGTGGGTAAGCGACCCGTCCCGAGGCAGCAGAGCCAAACGGGTCCCACTCGAGGATAGCGGGTCGGTCCCGCACTCCTAGCAGGGACAGGGCGGAGACACAATCTGCGCACCAACCCATGGTGCATCCCTGTGCCTCGCACAGGTTGTGCTCCCCTTTACCGGCACCCGGGGCCTCCTCGGTAGGCACCCTCCGGGACCTCCGCCCCTTTGTTCTGAGCCACTCGTTCCCCGTTGGCTCCTCCAGCTCTGGCGCACCTGCACCGACAGAAGATCCTTCTGCAGGCGGCCCGACATCAGAGGGCTGTTCCGCCGAAGGGGTTCCTTCAACTTCGCCGGGTCCGTCCCTACAAAGAGAACACAGGGGCAGAACGCTGCCAAAGCACCCAGCTCGTGCCACGCGCGGGCAGCGTTCCCCTCCAACCGGCACCCGGCACTTGCCTGTCGGCACCCTCTCCGCGGCTTCCGTGTCCTCTCGGCGATGGAGTAAATCGGCACCGCCAGCTCTCTCTCCGCCCGGCCTCAGGGATTCCCTCTGCTCTCCCAGAGAACCAGCCAGCCCTGCAGCGTGCACCCAGCAACGTCTCACCTATCGGAGGAATCGGCACCCAGCCCTTTATTCCTCCCTTCACTCTGGGGCGCCATGGCGGTTTGAGACTCCTTATGGAATAAAAGCGCCTCTGTCCCGTCTGCGTCCCTATAGTCTTGGCGCAAGACCGCAGCCGACTCGAGGCGGGCGCTAGGACCACGGGCACTTAGCAGCCCGTTTCCCTTCAGCGTCCTCACGGACTCCCCTCGCCAGCGCATGCAGTCGCGGCGCCGCACCTCCTGTCCGGGCTGCTTACCGGAACTGCTCATTGTCTTCACAGCCTTTTTCAGCAGACCCTCCCCATATGCTTTACGGTCGGCTGTACTCACCGTCTCGCTGTACCTCTCCGGCTGGAGATTCCAGCGTCAGCGCCCGTCCGTTATCGATAGAAGCGTTCTCAGCGCCGCGCTCGCCTTCCTCTCCAGTACCAGCACCTCAGCCCGGAGGCACATAGCACCTGTAACACCGCGCTGCCCGGCGGGCTGAAGGGGCGCCTCCAGCTCCGCCAAAGCAGCGGCAAAGACAGGAAGTTAACCGGCGCTGAGCCTACCTGACTGTCGGCCTCGGCGCTGGCCACTTCCTGTGGGCCTTCTCCTCCGGCCCAATGGGTCTCCCCTGCCCGTGATGGACATTCCCTGGTCCGCCTCTCTACAGTCATCGGCGGACACGCAAGACACACCGTCAATCGCGTGCCTGTCAGGGAGGACTTCGGTCCGCGACCATCTTGGCTCCCTTTCTCGGCGGCGGCGTGCTTGCGGCAGCCTTCGCTGTTACCAGCGCCTCTCGAGCTGCAGCGTCTCCTCCTTCGCAGCCCTCGCGGCTGCGCTGTGCTGCGGGCCCGCAAACCAGCATCGCCCGCCACTGGCGCGGATCCGGGAGGTCCCTGCCTGAAAAACAAAACCTGCGCCCCGGCCCCCAAGGGCGTTGCCCGATAGGCAGGAACTCACCTCCCAGGTCCCGTCAAACCGAGGAAGCGTCCTCGGCGTGGCCTCTCTGGACGCCATGCCGTCCCGGCCTCAGTAGCAGCCTTCGTTGGAGACGCTGCACTCTTCAATACGCCCGCCCGCCCGCTTCAGGGAATAACGCGGCCCTCCTGCGGACCCCTGGCGGTCCGTGGGGTTCTACCCAGCAGGGCTGTGTGCACGCAGCACCAGCTGTGCGTGGGTGGGGTCCCCTGCTGCACGGGCGTCCACAACAATGTTTTTATGAACAGGTCTCCGCCTTGAAACAGGCGGAGCATCCTGCCGACTTCACGCCAGATGTGAGCGGCACCGGGCACAGACAGGCGGACATCTTGTTTAAACACCACCACACGTTTATTTACAGAATATTTACACAGTTATTTGGTCACAAAAGACCCCAAACAATGGTCACAAAGACCGGTCACGTGCACCAATACCCCAATCACTCAAACACAAAGTCCTGGCCACAATGCCTTTCTTGGGCCGCCTCCACTCTCCACTGCCGTCCTCCCTTCCACCCGACTCCAGCTCTGAATGACGGAGACGGCCCTTTATGGAGGACCGGATGAGCCCCAGGTGTTCCCGGCAATCTTCTGCCACGCCCCAGCGTGGCGGAAGTGTCGGCTATCCTCCCGCTGCTCCCGGGCACCGTCCAAAGTCTTCCCCAGCACTTCCTGGTGTGGCAGGAGTGCTGAAACAAATCCCAAGGCATTGGGCGCCTCCTGGCGGTGGCCACGGGCCCCTACAGGGAAGAACTTCCAAGCCCTTGACCGTGGCTCCCAAAGCAACCCGGAAGGCCGAACCCGTGGTCCAGGCGGGCTCAACCCCTTCCGGTCCCTCCTGGCGTCCCGGCCGGGTCATAGCCCCTAGCATCCCTGACAATATATATTATATATATATACACACACACACACACACACACACACACATACACACACATATATAAACATATATATACATATACATACATATCTACATATATACACACACAGCTATTTCGTATCAGTGCAATACGCTGCTTGTTAAAGCGGATAACTCCCGCTCTTACGTGCAAGTCTGCGTGGATATTATGAACTATCGTATTTGTTCAAGTTCTATTTAAATTTTAAATAGAAGAATTTTTATTTAGTCGACAGAAATATCTTTGGTAGGAATGGTAAAACAGACAGGAATATTATTCCTGAAAAATCAACTCAAACCTTAAACAACTTATATTTTGCTCTCCATAAAATATATCCTGTCTAAATTATACAAGTTAGAAATAAAGTAAACGTTAAAAGAACAAACATTCAAATTTCTTTACTCTTATGTAATTTTATATAAAAAATAAACTTAGATTTTAAATATCCCAAAAGAATTTGCTCTCCATAAAAATATATCCTGTCAAAATTATACAAATTCAAATATAGACATGCTGCATAACAAAACCTGGAAATATAAATAAAATGTGTTCCTTTCAGCAATAACAAATCAAATCATTCAGTTGTCTTTGCTCATATGTCATTTTAGAGCTGGACGCCTGGCATCTTTTTTTGGCAACAATTTCGTTTATGTTTGGTGTGAGGTTCTGTGTTGTGGAGATTCTCAGGATGGATTGCAGGTGCTCATCAGTGAGGCGACTCCTGTGTGCTGTTTTGTTAGTCTTTATCACTGAGAAGAGCTTCTCACACAGATATGTGCTACCAAACACAAGGTTCGAGCGCATGTAGACAGACTTTTTGTTCTTCAAAGTCACCAAAGCGCCGTGCAAACTCAGTGCGCTCAGTTTATCAGCAAAGTCGCGTATTTTGGGAACACCATAGTGACGACTTGGTTCAACATTACTTGGCAACAGGGAAAGTGGGGCAAGTTGCACTGGTGCATTTGTGTCTCCCATAAAAGCAGCTTCACTTGAAATCACTTTGTGATTGTGCACGGGTAAAACGTCCGCTGAAGTGTCGGATTCTTATTTAATTTTTCTGCTTTCTGTATCTTCTGCATTGCATTCAGGTCTTTCAGGCTACCCTGGCGTTTTGTCTCATAGTGCCGTCTTAGATTAAATTCTGTAATTACAGCCACATTAGCTCCACAAATGAGACACACGGGTTCAATAAACATATACTCAGCCTCCCATCGGTTTTAAAGGCTCTATTTTCAGAATCAACTTTTCTCTTCAGCATCGTGTGAGCTAGCCGCAATAACTTGCAGCATCATAAGCTAGACTTGATTACGCCAGTAATTGTTCGGCAAGGCAGCTGAAGCGCTGCATTATGGGATCTGTAGTTTATTGTGTTACCAGCGCTTCATATACCGGCTTTAATAACAATAATACAGTATATAAAATGACCTCGCGGGCGGATATAATTACGCCGGGCGGATGTGGCCCAGCCCTTGAGTTTGACACATATGGACTAAATAGAACAAGAAAATATATTTTTTCAAATGTGATCGCGCAATTTAGATAGAGTTGGCACTACAGCCTGCATGTCTCAATAAGTCATCCTCCCCCTCGCTCTTACTTTTTTACCGTTCATCTAATGAATACACTGAGTATGGCTTTACCAAAACAATCATTGATGGCGAATAAAGTATCCATTATTCGAGTATGTAGATCGGGTATATATATACATTTATATATATACCCGCGTATCGCAGTGGAGAAGTAGTGTGTTAAAGAAGGTATGAAAAAGAAAAGGGAACATTTTAAAAATAGCGTAACATGACTGTCAATATACAGTAATTGTTTTGTGAGTTTTACTGAGTGTTGCTGTCATCAAGGATTTGATTATCATTATTTCTTTCAATCAGGTTCGTATTTGTAGGATGTGTTGTGTTCAAGTTATATTCCGTGTTTGTCAATCGTTGTAAAGATGACAGTTTTCATTTATCGATTCGTTTCTTACTGCATCAATAAACAGCTCGTCTTCTTCTTTATCTGAGACCCTGTAACGCCAACCCCTTTACCCAGCCGGCAGCTACACCTCAAGACCTGTGGCCTGGATAATTTACTGAGAATCTAACTATCAAGCCGTACTTCTACACAATTAAACTTTTCCCCACAATCGACGATATAAATGCAAGTACACAAAAAACAGAATGTAAAATTAAACGGAGTAAATGTATTGAATGAAACAAGACATGCCACAAAACAAATGCAAATATAAATATTCCTCCACCCCAGCAACCTCAAGACCACCAAAATATACATACAAAACCCCTCCCTTGTCCCTGTAACATATAACACACAACACAAGCAACAAAATGACTAATAAACGGAATAGTTGTGAACTTGAGTCAGTAAAATGTCCCGAATACGGATGACTGAACTAGCGGCAATTGTGGTGTTTGATTTTCGGCGTTTTGGAGCAACCTCACCGTGATTCCTCGGTATGGTGGATGATGAATCGACCCGGGGTCTCAGCAGATGCAGGTTGGAAGACAGTCGGATTAATGAAAACAAACTGGAACAAAGCGCAATGTGATGAGACAGCAAGCAAGTTGAAGTGATTGACACAAAACCACGGTTCTTTCCTTTCTTCTCTCTCCTTCCTCTTAAATAGTCAGTGACGGTAGTAATTGGTTGATTAAGCACAGGTGTTTTCCATGTTTGCGGCTGTGGTCTCCTTCCATCATCCGTCCCCTTTTATGGGGCGAGCATTAACTGATACACATACAAACAGCCAATGGGACAATGAAGCGAGACACACTCAGAACTGACATTAAACACTAACTATGTGGCCCTACATTTCCCCCTCCCCACATTTCCCCCTCCACCCCCAAAAGCCTTGGACAAGGGAGGGCGAGAGTCTGGCTTGAGATTGGCCACATGGATGTGTCTGCTTGGAGTCAGTGCGATACCCCTTTGAAACTGGAAATTGTCAGGACCTGTTTGAGAAATGATTTTGGCTGGACCTAACCATTTAGAGCTAGCTTGGCGGAGAACCTTTTGCTGGCATCTGAGAGATGGTGAGCTCTAATCCAGACCAAATCACCCGGCTGAAAGTCGCTTCCTTCGCGGGCATTATATAACTTGGCGTGTCTGGATGTCGAACTCACCAACCTCTGTTGGATTCTCCGCGTTAATCCCTCCATTTTAAACAAATTATTGTAGCTGGTGGTTTCTGGACTAGGGGCTCTGGGAAGGAGTCGGTCAAGCGGGCCTTTTTAGCTGTCTGCCCAAGCGCAACCAAAGCAGGCGTCTCACCTGTGGCTTCATGCACAGCGGTGTTCAGGGCAAACCGGAGGCTCGGGGAGCCATTTATCCCAATCCTGATGGCGTTCACCCGCATAGGAGCGATCATGTTCTTCAGGGTCAGTTCACTCGCTCCGTCATGTTGGCCTTGGGATGGTAAGCGGTTGTGAGGTTTTCTTCACTCCCCAGGCTGCATAAAGTTCATCTAATACAGAGCTTGTGAACTGCGGACCCCGGTCTGAGATGATGTTCCTTGGCACCCCACAGCGGGTGAAGATTTCGTTCTTCAGGGTGGAGCATATCTTGTTAGCTTTCGCATCTGTTAATGCAAACAGCTCCACCCACTTTGAAAAATAGTCTATTACCACCATCAGGACGGTCTTCCTCGAGCTGGTAACAGGAAATGGCCCCATCAGATCGACTCCCAAAGTCTCTCCCGGTCCATCAGCGATTGTGATTGTAAGAATCCGCCCGGTTTACCAGGTGGGTTTTGAGTTGCTGGCAGGTTACACACTTTTTCACGTGGTGGCAAAGCGTCTTTCGGACAGGCGGCCACCACGCGACCCAGGATCTTTAATAAGTTTTTGTCCTTCCAAGGTGACCACGCTAAGGGCTGTCATGATAATGGTTTAGAAAATCGGGGATGAGCTCTTCCGGGACCACTAGCTGGTGTTGCAGACCCCCAAGGGAGGATGGAGTGGTCCTGTACAAAACCCCCTGGAGGTCCACGAAGTGTACCTGGTCAATGCGCTGTTGCTCCAGTCTTTCCCTGATGTTCTGGCAGAATGGACTGGTGGCTTGTGCTTGGGCCAGGTCTTCAAGGCTCCTTGGCAGAGGGAGGATCATCTTTTTTGCCTCTGCTAAACACACCATCCCCGATGGCTCCGATACCCTGGATAGAGCATCCGGCACGATATTGCCACAGCCCTTCCGATAGGTCACCTTGAACGTAAAATTCTGGAGGCGGAGGACCCACCTGGTTAGACGGGAGGAGGTCTTTGGGTGATTAAACACCCAGGTCAGAGCATAATGGTGGTGTACACTTCAATTCAACCCCCTCAGATAGTGTCTCCATTTTCCACAGCCCACACGACAGCCAAACACTCTTTTTCAGCTGTCGAATAATTCAGCTCAGCGCCGTGCAAAGCTCGTGAGGCGTAAGCGATGACATGTTCAGCCTGGTGAATTCTCTGAGTGAGCACGGCGCCAAGTCCCAGGTTGCTGGCATCTGTTTGTACCTGGAAGGTGAGCTGCGGATCTGGCTGGGCAGAGCGGGCTCTTGAAGGTGGCTCTTTAGTCGCTTCGACCAGCGTCCTGGCACTCTGCGTCCACTCCCACGGGACATCTTTTTTCCTAAGGTTGGTTCAAGGGGCAGCTATATCAGCCATCCTGGGAATGAACTTATGATACCACCCACTAACCCAAGGAAACGTTGTAACGACTTCAAATCTGTGGGTGGGGTACTCCCGGATGGCTAAGGTCTTCTCGGGGTCTACAGCGACCCCCTCAGATGAAAGAATGTGCCCGAGGAAGCGTATGTGGGGTTGAATGAAGGTACACTTCTTCGTGTTCAGCGTAAGGTGCGCTTGATGTAATCGCTGGAAGATGGTGTCCAAATCCTGGAGATGTTGATTAATGGAAGGGAGTAAACAATGGCGTGTCGATGTACGAAGCAGATCTTGCCTATCAACCCCCTCAGAACCTGTTCCATGAGCCGCTGGAAAGTGTCCCGAGCCTTTTTAAGCCCAAAAGGTATGGCGTTGAACTGGAACAAGCCTTCAGGGGTGATGACTGCCGTCTTCCTCTTACTCCCCTCATCCATCGGCACCTGCTAATAGCCACTGCGGAGGTCTAGTGTGCTAAAAACTGCAGCTCCATGCAGTGACTCCAAATTTCATGAACCAGGGCCATGGGATATGCGTCCAGGCTCGTCTTCTAGTTAACCCCTGTAGTCCGCAGAAAGCGATAAATGTCATCCGACTTCTTCCACGAGGACCACAGGGGCGTTGGAGGAGGAAGATGGTTCGATTATTCCTCGGCGAGCATTCGATGTTCTTTAATTATGCCCTTCTTCAGTGGAGAAACCCGGTAGGCTCGGTGCCTTATTGGAACTTCAGTCCAAGGTGTGGACCATGTGGGTAACACCAGGCGACTCTAATTTCTCCGTCCACACCTCGGCCCACTTCTTCAGCACCGGCCTCACCTCTTCAGGTTGTTCCTCCACAGGGGTTGCCGCCGAGGTGCTTGCGTCACTCCTCACTGCTGCGTAGAATCCAATGAATTCAGAGCCCAGATCTTCTTTGGATTTATAAGTGAATTCATATCCTTCCCCGACACCATATACCCCTGGGATTGAGATGGATGGTCATCCTCATGGTGGTTAAAGAGTCCAGCCCAAGGAGTAACGGGACTGACAGGTGCTGGTCCTCCAGGACATATGTATCCATATCCCAGGTGGTGGAGAGTACACTGTACCTCAAGGGGACTTTGCCCAGGGCCCTGTGTTCACTCCCATCCGCCAATACAAATCGGACGGACGGGGCCAGGGCAGTTGTTGGTCGTCTAATCTTCTTCCACATGCTTGAGCGGATTAAGGTGTGATGGCTCCCTGTATCCACCACCGCATCCATCTGCCACCCCCGCAGCTTTACTGGGGCGATCAGGAGGGGCGTGCTAAGCATGATGGAGAGATCGGCTTCCGACCAGGCAAGGTTTGGCTCGCTGGGGTTTTAGGGGCTGGGTTTCTCGTGTACTGTACCTTGTGCTGATGCGTTTTGAGTTTCCCCAGTCCGTTCCACTTTGACCTACCCTCAGGTCTTCACCGACCCCACCACCCCTGAGACTCCCAGCTAACCGCGGGTTACAGGCAGTAAGGATCGGCGGACCACCTCTTCTTCAGTCATAGCGGCCGCCACTTCAAACACAAAGCCCGATATTCATAGGCGAAGTCCCGGATGGTTTGTGAAGGCAGTTGCACCATGGATCGCAGCTTGTCCTCCAGTTCGGTTTCATAGTCATCCGGAAGAAAAGCCGCGAGGAAAGATCGGCGAAAGGATCCCCAGTCGACAATATTCTTCTTGGCCGTCAGCCACCAGCTCCACACCGGTCCCGAGGGATGTCCCTATCACCCCATCAGCTCTTCTGGGGTTAAAGGGTTAACGGCCATGTCGCCTCCCTGTCCTCCCACAAAGTTCAGGACATCATCGACATTATATGGAGCCCCTAACTTGGGAAAGGAAAGGCACCCAGGAACAGAGGGCGATTGATGTATGCACTCCCGAGACACGTCACGGCGTTGATTGGTAGGGTGACAGGCGTATCTTCTGGAGACTCCTTGGACCTCCCCTGAAGAGATTCTTGCCAGCGTTGGTCCGCCTCTGGAGGCACAACCACGATTTCCGCCCAGGAGTTGAACTTGTTTGTTGAGGTATTCTTTTTTCCTCCTGGGAGCTGCTGATCACGAGCCATAAAGGCATCTTGCCTTGGCGCACTTTCAGCAACCTCGCGGACTTTCTCCTCCAGCGGGTCATTTGTTGCGCCAGATCCTCCCACGGAGGCTGAGACATCCTCCAGGCTTTCCTCCTCAGGTCCATGGTGATCTTGAGGTACAGCGACTGCAAAGAATCCACCACCTCTCGCACCGCTGAACACGCTCATCACACCGTGGCGAAGCAATGGTGTCGTCCTGCTCGGCACGCCCTAAAGACATGATAATTTGGGGAACGTTTAAAGGCAGACAGTGATCGTATTAATTAAGATTCCTCAGAGAGGGCACCACTTATGTAACGGCCGACCCTTTACCCAGCCGGCAGCTACACCTCCAAGACCTGTGGCCTGGATAATTTACTGAGAATCTAACTATCAAGCCGTACTTCTACACAATTAAACTTTTCCCCACAATCGATGATATAAATGCAAGTACACAAACAACAGAATGTAAAATTAAGCGGAGTAAATGTATTGAAATGAAACAAGACATGCCACAAAACAAATGCAAATATAAATATTCCTCCACACCCAGCAACCTCAAGACAGCACCAAAATATACATACAAAACCCTCCCTTGTCCCTGTAACATATAACACACAACACAAGCAACAAAATGACTAATAAGCGAATGTTTGTGAACTTGAGTCGAAAGTAAAAATGTCCCGAATACGGATGACTGAACTAAGCGGAAATTGTGGTGTTTGATTTTCCGGCGTTTTGGAACAACCTCACCGTGATTCCTCGTATGGTGGATGATGAATGCGACCGGGGTCTCAGCAGATGCAGGTTGGAAGACAGTCGGATTAATGAAAAACAAACTGGAACAAAGCGCAATGTGATGAGACAGCAAGCAAGTTGAAGTGATTGACACAAAACACGGTTCTTTCCTTTCTTCTCTCTCCTTCCTCTTAAATAGTCAGTGGCCGGTAGTAATTGGTTGATTAAGCACAGGTGTTTTCCAGGTTTGCGGCTGTGGTCTCCTTCCATCATCCGTCCTCCTTTACAGGGGCGGCATTAACTGATACACATACAAACAGCCAATGGGACAATGAAACGAGACACACTCAAATTGACATTAAACACTAACTATGTGGCCCGCTACAACCCGACACACTGCATGCACGTTTTTTTTTTTACACTGTCTTCCTTTAGCGGGACATTGACTTTTCCACCGTGTGCTTTGTTTCCACAGTAGCTGCATTTATGAATATGCTTGTATGTATCAGGCGCTTCATATTTTTGCTGCCTTTTCAATTTGTGTAATTCGTTTTTGTTTAGCGCTCTTTGGAACTGTTCCTTATTGTCTGTGCACTGCGTCCAGTTCACATGACCACTCAGTGTACATGCATGAAGTTTCCCAGCTGTGCTGGTGTCATCTCGTGCTATGTCCATGGCTGTATCTAATGTTACGAAGTCCCGGCACTTAAAACTTTCTCTCGCAGTTTCACTGAGTTTGTGCCAAACAGCACCCTGACCATCTCATCTTCCTCTGCATAAGCATAGTCCTTCATCCGTGAATGTTTACCCGTGGCAGTTTGCTATTGGATTGCCACTGACGGGTGGCCTTATATGGGTAGGCACTAAATTACAAATGCCAGCGGCAGCCTGTCTATGAACTTAATTTAAAGTTTAGGTTTACATCGTTTCAGTAGCAGAACTCATGAATATGGTTGTATATGTCACTCGCAAGCTTCTTACTGTTTAGCTGCCTTCTCAATTATATAATGCATGTTTTCTTCAGGCTTTTTGGGCCTCTTCCTGGTTTTCTACATTACTGCGTGATTCGTGGAAGGCGTGATAATGTCACGAAACTCCGCTCCCACGGGTTTCAAGCTCATCTCCATTACAGTAAATGGAGAAAACAGCTTCCAGTTATGACCATTACGCGTAGAATTTCGATGAAACCTGCCCAACTTTGTAAGGAAGCTGTAAGGAATAACCTTACCAAATTTCAGCCTTCTACCTACACGGGAAGTTGGAGAATTAGTGATGAGTCAGTCAGTCAGTGAGTGAGTCAGTGAGGGCTTTGCCGTTTATTAGTATAGACTAGCAGAATACCAGCCTTGTTGAGAAGTAGTGTGTTAAAGAAGCAATGAAAAGAAAAGGAAACATTTTTGAAAATAACGTAACATGATTGTCAATGTAATTGTTTTGTCACTGTTGTAGTGATGAGTGTTGTTGTCATATATATATATATATATATATATATATATATATATATATACACATATATATATATATATACATACATATATATACACACATACATATATATACACACATACATATATATACACACATATATATATATATATATATATATATATATATATATATACACACATATATATATATATATACACACATATATATATATATATATACACATATATATACATATATATACATATATATATATATATCTACATACATATACACACACACACATACCTACACACATACATACATACACACACAAATACATATATATATATACATACATACACACACACATATATAAAACATATATATATACATATACATACATATCTACATATACTGCTTGTTAAAACGGATAACTCCGCTCTTACGTGCAAGTCTGCGTGGATATTATGAACTATCGTATTTGTTCAAGTTCTATTTAAATTTTAAATAGAAGGAATTTTTATTTAGTCGACAGAAATATCTTTGGTAGGAATGGTAAAAACAGACAGGAATATTATTCGTGAATAAATCAACTCAAACCTTAAACAACTTATAATATTTTGCTGTCCATAAAAATATCCTGTCTAAATTATACAAGTTAGAAATAAAGTAAGCGTTAAAAGAACAAACATTCACATTTCTTTACTCTTATGTAATTTTATATAAAAAATAAACTTAGATTTTAAATATCCCAAAGATTTTGCTCTCCATAAAAATATATCCTGTCAAAAGTATACAAATTCAAATATGAACATGCTGCATAACAAAACCTAGAAATATAAATGAAATGTGTTCTTTTCAGCAATAACAAATCAAATCATTCAGTTGTCTTTGCTCATATGTCATTTTAGAGCTGGACGCCTGGCATCTTTTTTTGGCCACAGGTTCGTTTCTGTTTGGTGTGAGGTTCTGTGTTGTGGAGATTCTCAGGATGGATTGCAGGTGCTCATCAGTGAGGCGACTCCTGTGTGTTGTTTTGTTAGTCTTTATCACTGAGAAGAGCTTCTCACACAGATATGTGCTACCAAACATGCATAAAGGTTCGAGCCGCATGTAGAGCGGACTTCTTTTGTTCTTGAAGTCACCAAAGCGCCGTGCAAACTCGGTGCGCTCAGTTTATCAGCAAAGTGCATATTTGGGAACACCGTAGTGACTTGGTTT
>NW_024386122.1:0-6075 GCF_016835505.1 Polypterus senegalus | reverse complement strand
ATTTCAGTCTACAGCCGGTATATTATGATACTTGTAAAGGTTAGCTTTTTATTATTATTTTTATTAGTCAGTTTTATTATCTCAGCCGCATTCACGAGCCCAAACACACCCCCCCCGATCTGACACTGCTGTTTTCACATAGACGCTTATATCAGAGGTAAACTCAGCTCCCTTCTACATTGCAGCAAGAATGCACATACCATTGCTTACTAAAGTGTCAGCAGGCGCTTGTGGCATTACACACATTTTGAGCATGCCTCTGCACACTACTTGTGACTTTAGGCTTTAGGAAGTAAGTAAATAAATAAAGGTAAATCGCGCATAAAATGATTTTTCAAAACATCACATATATTTGTCTCTTTTTTTTTTAAATGTCGCTGATCACCGCCAGCATGTTGTAGCACACAGCATCTGGCCACCTGCATGTTCTTGCGCACGAATAGCGACTGAATAAGAGACAAATATACAATGTATCCTGTGCATACAGTGCAATATTATTTGAAAATGAACAGCATCAGATCTGGTTTGGATTATGCTACCGCTGTTAGAGTCAGATCAGAAGGGGTGAGAGAGAGCGTGAACATGACTGAGAGAATCAGACTGAAAAGCAAACATTTAGAAATGCCATATTTTACAGCTGATCTGACGCTGTTCGCTTTCAAATAATATTGCATTAGTGCAACAATGTTTTCTGATTGGTACTATTCAGGTCATAAAATGATTTCTTCAAAATGTCACATGTATTTGTCTCCTTCTTTGTATTCCTCTGCTGCGCTGACATTGTGCAACTAGAAGGTGTGAGCTTATTCAGTGCCGCAGGAGCACGCAGGTGGCCGGTTGCTTGTACTATCACAAGCTTTTTTTAAAAATGTGCGTTGGTCATTGCCAGCATGTTGTATGTAGCACACAGCAACTGGCCACCTGCATGTTCTTTTGCGTGCACTGAATAAGCTCCTGATCTGACTCTAAGTAATAGCGCCAGCATAAATTCAAATCCAACCTGTCGCTATTCGTTTTCAAATAATATTGCATTAGTGCGATGATGTTTTCACATATACGAGTTGTCTCGTTCTTTCAGGTCTGTAATAGAAAACACAGCATAGATAGAAGTGTGTACAACGCTTCTTACAGGAAAAAGGCGATGGAAAAAAAAGGTGATGCAGCATCAACAAGCTAACCTATTGGATTTTGGACTTTTTAGATGATGGCTTGGAGGAGCCAGTTGTTTGTAAGTTAAAATATTTTAATTTTAATTAAAAAAAGAATAGTTAAGGCAGTTTTAGTAATCCTGAATAAAATTTTAACAATGAGGCCATGCAATGCAAGTCCTATTGGATTTGGGACTTTTTAGATGATGGCTTGGAGGAGCCAGTTGTTTATAAGGGCTATATTTGCAGGAGATGCCAGCTGATCCAGCACTTCAAGCTCAGAGTTGCTAAACTGGAAGAGGAGTTGACTGATCTCCATTGTAGTAGAGAATTGGTGGACCTGGCCCAGGTGTCCTTTAGAGAGATAGTGTGCATCCCTAAGGTGGCGTGGGAGGAGAATCCAGAGCAGACAGACAAAGATAGTTGGGTCATGGTCAATAGCGTAAGGTAAAGGTGCACACTGTCCAGGGGCATCAAACCCAGAATTAGAAGTGTTAAACCGTTTTCAGGTCCTTGTGGAGCCTCTGTGATAATTCTGAGGTGGTAGGAGGAATGAGGAGTCCCAATGGGCCACCTCAAATCAGCTCCCAGAAAGACAGAGGTAGTGTCAGTTGGGGACTCAACCATTAGGGGATTAAGTGCAGGTTTGCTCAGGTTGGGGACCATCCTGGAAGGGTGAATAGGCTCTTGCCAGAGCGAGGATGGATCCGGTTGTCATTGTACATGTTGGAACAAATGACATACATAAGGGTAATTTGTCAGTTCTGCATCCAAATTCAAAGAGTTAGGTGCCAGGCTGAGGAGCAGAACTGACAAAGTAGTCATCTCTGAAGTTCTGCTTGTGCCACGTGCCAGTCCAGGTAAGACTGAGGAGATTACAATGCTTAGCGTATGACTCAAAGTTTGGTGCAGGGTAGAAGAGTATGGTTTTGGGGCATTAGGACTCCTTTTGAACTGATGGGACCTGTTCCGCCATAACAGGTTACATCTCAACTGCAGGGGCACCAATGTATCAGGGAGGTGTATGAGTAGGCTTGTTGAGGATTGTTTAAACTAGGAATGGAGTGCAGGGAGTTTAGGATAGACCAGATTTACAACTATACATGGAAAACAAACAACAGTGTAGAAATAAAAATGCGTAGTAATGTAAATTATAACCAACATTTAAATATAGAAGGAGTAACACATTAAAAATAGCTTGCCTTAATACAAGAAGTATTAAAAATAAGGCAAGTGAGTTTGAGCTGTATGTAGCAGAGCATAATTATGATATTATAGCAATATCTGAAACCTGGCTAAATAACAAAGTTGGGGATTAGTGTAACATAGAAGGACACACAATTTTTAGGAAGGATAGACAGAACAGAAAAGGAGGTGGAGTTGCTGTTTATGTCAAACAAAATTTTAATTCAAGTCCCTTTCACCTGGACAATGAGCTCGATCTTAGTGGGAACATGTGGTTTTGCCTGGAAAGCATTAGGAAAGAGCCCCAATTTTAGGAGCATGTTATAGACCTCACAATACAGACAGTAATTTTAACACATCTGTTAGTAATATTAAAAAGGCAAGTTTACAATGGGTTGCTGCAGTCATGGGGTATTTTAATTATCTGAAAATTAACTGGGATAACCTTGCAAATAGAGGACCACAAGAGTTTTTAGAAATAATCAGTGACTGTTTTTCTAACACAGTATGTTAAACACCTACGCGGGGTGACGCTTGCCTGGATTTAGTATTTTGTAATAATCAGGATAGAACCGAGAGTGTAGAGGTGAATGAACCACTAGGGTGAAGTGACTATAATAAAATACAATTCTCTGTGTTTTGTAAGAGTGTGGATGTAAAGACTAAAATTGTTAAGTTTAATTTTGGTAGGGTAAATTATGTGGCAAAGTCTAAGAAGGATAGTGTGGGATAAGCTTTTAAGTGTGGAGTCAGTAGAGAAGCAGTGAAACAGGTTTAAAAATGCTTTACATGTAATGCAGGTACTGTGGTATCTGGCTGGCTTGTCATCCCAGCCAATACCCCCAGGCCACCAGATGGAGCCCTCCCTGCAGTATGGTGGTGCCCCGAAGACCAGCAGGGAGTCATGGACTTTGTAGTTTTTATCCTCAGCCCTGCTGGGTACCACAGGGGCCGCAAGAGGGAGCTGCAGGGAGGACCGAAGACTTCTTTGTGCCCTATAACCCAGAAGTGTGTCAAAGGAGGAGCGACGTGCTTCCGGAGTGAAGAAGAAGGACTTGTACCTGACCCGGAAGTAATATTGAATCACATGGACTGGGGACTGGGAACACTTCCGGGTGAGGGAGAATAAAAGGACTGTGGGAGCTCCCAGACGGGAGCTGAGCTGGGTCGGAAGGTGGCAACGTGTCTGGGACTTGGAGGATTGTTGTATTATTATTATTGTTGATTTATGAGTATAGTGGAGGAGACGGTGCTTTGTGCACTGTGGCAATTTAATAAAGTCATCGTTTGGACTTTTACCTGGTGTCTGGAGTTGTGGACAGGGGTTCAAGGGCGATACAGCCCTAATCTGTCACAGTACACATCAAAATTTGCAATTAATACAAAATTTCGAAAACTCCTCAGTGGGTTAATAAAGAGTTACAAAAAAAAGATGCAAAGGAAAAGAGCTTTATAAAGCAAAAAAGACTAATAACTCCAAAGTGAATTATAGGGCATATGAGAACATGAGGGCAACCATGAAGAAGGATATTAGGAGGCTAAAAGACAGTTGGAGAGGAATATAGCAGGTAAGGTGAAAGACAACCCTAAGAGTTTCTTACAGTATTTTAGTAGTAAAAGAACAGTCAAGGAGGAGGTGAAGTGCATCAGAAATAGTAAAGGAGAATTAAAAGATACAGTGAAACAGCAGATGCTCTAAACTTACATTTGAAGTGGATAACCTCCCAGCGGTAAACAGGACTACTAAGGAGGTACTGTAGGATTTGGAAATTGTAGAGGAGAAGTGCTGTTCAGATTAAATAGGCTGAAATCATACAAATCACCAGGACCAGATACTATTTACACTTGACTTCTTAAGGAGCCCAGCGAGTCCATATATAAACCCTTGATGCATATTTTAAGAAGTCACTGCGCACTGGGGAGATTCCAAAGGAGTGGAAAATATGAAAAATGATCCGTTATATAAAAATGGTGACCGGGAAGATCCAAACAACTATAGGCTAGTAAGTTTAAAATATGTCACAGGAAAATTAATGGAAGGAATTATTAAGGATAAGATTGAGCAGCACATGGCAAGTACAGGAGATTTTCTGAGGTTGTGTTTTACTAACATGCTGGAATTCTATGAGGAAGAAACAAAATGATATGATCAAAGTAGAGCATATGATATTATTTATTGTGACTTTCAGAAAGGTGCCACATGAGAGGTTGGGCATCAAATTTAAAGAGTGGGAGTTCAGGGTGATGTTTATGGATGGGTGAAAAATTGGCTCAGACACAGGAGGCAGAGGGTGATGGTGCGAGGAACCTTATCAGAATTCGCCGATGTTAAGAGCTGTGTTGCATAGGGATTAGTGCTAGGTCGCTGATATTTTTAATATATGTAAATGATTTAGATAGGAATATAAGTAAGAAGCTAGTTAAGTTTCCAGATGATACCAGGATAGGTGGATTGGCAGATAATTTTGGAATCTGTTAAATCATTACAGAAGGATTTGGACAGCATACAGGCTTGCCAGATTTGTGGCAGATGAAATTTAATAATAATAATAATAATACATTTTATGTATATAGCGCCTTTCCCATGACACTAATGTCAGTAAATGTAAAGTATTAAAATAGGAAAAAAAACTGTTAGGTTTGAACACAATGGGAGGTCTAAAAATCGAGAGTACACCTTATTAGAAGGATTTAGGAGTCATAGTGGAATCTATGTCATCAACTTCCCGACAGTGTTCAGAATCTATTTAGAAGGCAAACAGAATGTTAGATTATATAGCATGATGTGTGAAGTACAAGTCCAAGGAGGTTATGCTCAAGCTTTATAATGCACTGGTGAGGCCATATCTGGAGTACTGTGTACAGTTTTGGTTTCTACAAAATGGACATAGCAGCACTAGAAAAGGTTCAGAGAACTACTAGGTTGATTCCAGAGCTAAAGGGGATGAATTATGAATAAAGATTTAAAAGCTGAGCCTTTTCAGTTTAAGCAAAAGAAGATTAAGAGGTGACATGATTAAAGTGTTTAAAATTATGAAGGAATTAGTACAGTGAATCTTCTTCTTCAGCTGCTCGCTAGGGGTTGCCACAGCGGATCATCTTTTTCCTTATCTTTCTGTCTTCTGCATCTTGTTCCATTACACCCATCACCTACATGTCCTTTCTCACCGCATCCATAAACTTCCTTTTAGGCCTTCCTCTTTTCCTCTTACCTGGCAGCTCTATCCTTAACATCCTTCTCCTAATATACTCAGCATCCTTCCACTGCACATGTCAGTAGTAGCCCACGCCCTCTGGCACCTGATTGGCTCAGGAAAATGTCAAGGCCTTTTGATGGATGTCTGTCCCCCCTTGAACCCGCCCCCGGCACCTGATTGGCTCTACTTTCTGTCAAGGGCCTTTTGATGGATGTTTGCCCCTTAGTAGTTATATACATGCGGCTTCTGTCACAATGATTTATGACCCTTAAGTCCCCCTTTGGACTTTGGACCGGAAGTCCCGCCCCTATGAATCAATACTGGAAGTCCCGCCCTATGGTTTATGACCGGAAGTCCCGCCCCCTGCTGACGTCACGTTCTCCCCCACGTGACCTAGCCCCCGTCCTCTGGCACCTGATTGGCTCAGGAAAATGTCAAGGCCTTTGATGGATGTGCCCTGAACCGCACCTGTTGGCTCTATTTTGTCAAGGCCTTGATATGTTGCCCAACCCTGCCCTCGGCACTGATTGGCTCTACTTTGTCAA
>NW_024386121.1:0-36808 GCF_016835505.1 Polypterus senegalus | reverse complement strand
AATCCAATAGCAAACTGCCACGGGTAAATATTCACGGGTGAAGGACTGTGCTTGCATGGAGAGGAAGATGAGATGGTCAGGGTGGTGTTTGACACAAACTCAGCAAAACTGCGAGAGAAAGTTTTAAGTGCCAGGACTAAGGTAACATTAAATACAGCCATGGACATAGCACGAGATGGCACCAGCACAGCTGAGAACCTTCGATGCATGTACACCGAGTGGCTCATGTGAACTGACCGAGTGCACAAAGATAAAGGGAAACAGTTCCAAAGAGCGCTGAACAAAACCGAATTACACAATTGAAAAGGCAGCAAAAAATATGAAGTGTCTCATACATACAAGCATATTCATAAATCCAACTACTGTGGAAACAAAGCACGTTGGAAAAAGTCAATGTCCCGCTAAAGGAAGACAGTGTAAAAAACCCGTGCATGCAGTGTGTGTCAGGTCTCAGATAAAGAAGAAGACGAGCTGTTTATTGATGCAGTAAGAAACGAATCGATGAATGAAACCTGTCATCTTTACAACGATTGACAAACACGGAATGTAACTTGAACACAACACATCCTACAAATCCGAACCTGATTGAAAGAAATAATGATAATCAAATCCTTGATGACAGCAACACTCAGTAACACTCACAAAACAAATACTGTATATTGACAGTCATGTTACGTTATTTTTAAAATGTTCCTTTTCTTTTTCTAGCTTTTTAACACACTACTTCTCCGGCTATGATATCGCTGGTATATATATATATGTATATATATATATAACCCGATCTACATACCTTAATAATGGATACTTTATTCGCCATCAGTGATTGTTTTGGTCAAGCCATACTCAGTGTATTCATTAGATGAACGGTAAAAAGTAAGGGCAAGGGAGGATGACTTATTGAGGCATGCAGGCTGTAGTGCGCGCCAACTCTATCTGAATTGCGCGATCACATTTGAAAAATATATCTTTTCAAGTTCTATTTAGTCCATATGTGTCAAACTCAAGGCGCGGCCACATCCGCCCGGCGTAATTATATCCGCCCGCTAGATCATTTTATATACTGTATTATTGTTATTAAAGTCCGGTATATGAAGCGCTTGGTAACACAATAAACTACAGATCCCATAGCATGCAGCGCTTCAGCTGCCTTGCCAACAGTTACCGCTGTTAATCAAGTCTTCCTTAAGATGCTGCAAGTTATTGCAAAGCTAGCTCACGCGATGCTGAAGAGAAAAGTTGATTCTGAAAATAGAGCCTTTAAAACCGATGGGAGGCTGAGTATATGTTTAATGAACCGCAGTGTCTCATTTGTGGAGCTAATGGCTGTAATTACAGAATTTAATCTAAGACGGCACTATAAAACAAAACATCAGGGTAACCTGAAAGACCTGAATGCAATGCAGAAGATACAGAAAGCATAAGAATTAAATAAGAATCTGACACTTCAGCGGACGCTTACCCGCGTACAATCACAAAGTGATTTCAATTGAGGCTGCTTTTATGGGAGACACAACCACTTGCCCCACTTTCCCTGTTACCAAGTAATGTTAAACCAAGTCGTCACTACGTGTTCCCAAATACGCACTTTGTTGATAAACTGAGCGCACTGAGTTTGCACGGCGCTTTGGTGACTTTGAAGAACAAAAAGTCCGCCTACATGTGGCTCCTAACCTTGTGCATGTTTGATAGCACATATCTGTGTGAGAAGCTCTTCTCAGTGTTAAAGACTAACAAAAACAGCACACAGGAGTCGCCTCACTGATGAGCACCTGCAATCCATCCTGAGAATCTCCACAACACAGAACCTCATACCAAACAGAAACGTAACCTGTGGCCAAAAAGATGCCAGGCGTCCAGCTCTAAAATGACATATGAGCAAAGACAACTGAATGATTTGATTTGTTATTGCTGAAAGGAACACATTTTATTTATATTTCCAGGTTTTGTTATGCAGCATGTTCATATTTGAATTTGTATAATTTTGACAGGATATATTTTTATGGAGAGCAAAATATTATAAGTTGTTTAAGGTTTGAGTTGATTTATTCAGGAATAATATTCCTGTCTGGTTTTACCATTCCTACCAAAGATATTTCTGTCCACTAAATAAAAATTCTTTTCTATTTAAAATTTAAATAGAACTTGAACAAATACTATAGTTCATAATATCCACGCAGACTTGCACGAAGAGCTGGTGTCATCTGCTTTTAACAAACAGCGTATTGCACTGATATACTGAAATAGCTGTGTGTGTATATATGTAGATATGTATGTATATGTATATATATGTTTATATATGTGTGTGTGTGTGTGTGTATGTATATTATATATATATATATGTATTTGTGTGTATATATATGTGTGTGTGTATGTTTATATATATATGTATTTGTGTGTATATATGTAGATATATATATGTATATATATATATATATGTATTTGTGTGTATATATGTGTGTGTATGTATGTGTATATGTATAGATATGTATATATATATATGTTTGTGTGTGTGTGTATATATATATATATATATATATATATATATATATATATATATATATATATATATATATGTATGACAACAACACTCATCACTACATAACAGTGACAAAACAATAACATTGACAATCATGTTACGCTATTTTCAAAATGTTTCTTTTTCTTTTCATTGCTTTTTAACACACTTCTCCGGCATGGCCGGTATTTTGCTAGTATATATATATATATATATATATATATATGCGTGTGTGTATATATGTATACTGTATATATATATATATATTGTAAAGGACCGAGAGACAGTAGCAAGGGTTGGGGTTTTCCGCCCCGTGATATTGTACAGATTAAACAAAAAACAGGTCAAAATCATAAACTAAACAGTTCATATACGACGACGACTCCTGGCCAGGCCATTTTATTGGGGAGGAGCCCGAAGTGGAGGAATGTCGGGAAGGACCGCAAGGGAGGATGGGAAGGATGACGCCAGGGCAAGATGGCGGAGGAAGGGCGGAAGTATCGCGACTGCGGTCATCCATGCCTATGGTGCAGGACGGTCTTTTTCCTATGAGGAAGCAGAGGGAGAAAGTTAATACCCCACCATTCCCTGGCGCGAGTGGTTTCCCAGGTGCTGTCGAATCAATCCGGCTCCCTACCCTGCAGGCGCGTGACACTCCATCCCCCTTAGCTCCAGGACCGCCAGGTCGGGCGGACCTAACCGAGAGGTCGTGAATACGAGAGAGGGCATCGCATTGGCCTGAAGGGTGCCCCGCCGATAAGTGACAGTGAACTTATACGGCTGTAAGTCCAGGAACCACCTGGTGACCCGCTGGATTCGACTCTTTGTGCAGGGACATCCACTGAAGTGCAGCGTGATCAGTCACCAGAGCGAACTCGCACACAGCAGGTAGTACCGGAGGTGGGTCACTGCCCACTTAATGGCCAAGGCCTCCCTCTCCACTGCCGCATCACCGGTCCCCGGTCCATCAGTTTCCGCTAAGGTACATCACAGGGTGCTCGACACCATCGACGCTTTGGCTCAGCACGGCACCCAGGCCTGTGTCCGCGCCGGTCTGGAGAATAAACGGAGCCCAAAATCGGGCGTCCGTAAATACAGGTGCCGACGTTAGGGCCCTTCTTTAGGTCACTGAACGCTGTTCTGCTTTGTCGGTCCACACCACGATATAGGGAGCCTCTTTTGTCAGGTCAGTCAAGGGTGCTGCTCTTCGAGAAACGGGAACAAACCGGCGGTAGTAACTCGCAAGCCCCAAGAAAGCCTGCACCTGTTTCTTGGTACTCGGACGGGGCCATTCTAAGATGTCTTTCACTTTGGAGCTCTGTGGCCGCACCTGTCCTTGTCCCACGAGGTAGCCTAAATATTTGGCCTCCTTTAATCCAAAAACACTTCCGGGGTTTATGCGGAGGCCGGCTTTAGCCAGTGTTCGGAGGACAGCTGCGACCTGCAGTAGATGCTCCTCCCAGGTGCCGGAATAGATGACAACGCTCATCCAGGTAGGCGGCACTATAGGACTGGGGAGCGCCAGCACTCTATCTACCAGACGCTGGAAGGTCGCCGGAGCCCCTGCAGCCCAAATGGGAGGACCTTGTACTGCCAGTGCCCGCTAGGGGTGCTAAAGGCCGCTTTCTCCTTTGCGGATGCCGCTAAAGGAATTTGCCAATACCCTGTGTCATGTCAAGGGTAGTCAGATATCGAGCCGCACTCCAGCCGCCAAGGAGGTCGCCAATGCGGGGCATGGGGTAGGCATCGAACTTGGAGATCTGATTCAGACGCCTAAAGTCATTACAGAACCTCCAGGAGCCGCCTGGCTTGGAGAGCGAGGACAATAGGGCTGGACCAGGGACTATGGCTCTCTTCAATTATGTCCATGTCCAACATATGCTTTCACCTCCAGTTCGACCTCTGCGCTGCTTTGCCTCCGGAGTCGGTAGGGCCTCTCCCGGACGACACCCCGGCCCGTGACTATATCGTGCTCAATCAGCGGTCCGGCCGGGTGACTCGCTCACTACCTCGGGATGGCTCGGAGTGTTTGGGCTAACTCCTGCCGCTGCTTGGGGTCAGCTCTTCACCGAGGTTAAGGGCAGTTGTGCTTGTAAAAGGGAGAGTGACCTACGGAGCTGGGAAGCTCCTCTCTATTCTCCAGGGCTTTAACAGGTTGACATGATAGATCCTCTCACCGGTCGACGGTTGGGCTGTTTACCCAAATAGTCGACGCAGTCCTTTCTCTCCTTAACCTCGTAAGGCCCTTGCCAGTGAGCGAGCAGCTTCGAAAGTGGGAGGTCGGGACGAGCACCATAACTCGGTCCCCGGGCGAACTCCCTGAGGACGGAGTTGCGGTTGTAACACCGGCTCTGCTGCTTGGCGCACGAGTCACGTGCTCTTTAGGAGGGGCCTGATCTTTGTGAGTCGGTCGCGAGTTGCGCTATGCATCTAAAATATTAGAGGAGGGAAGAGCCTCGCCTCCCAGCCTTCTTTAGGATGTCGAGGATTCCCCGGGTTTCGCCCGTATAGTAATTCAAAAGGGGAGAAGCCCTGAGAGGCCTGGGGTACCTCCCGGTAGGCAAAAAGCACGAGCGGGAGGAGCTGGTCCCAGTTCCTGCCGCCCCGCTGACTACCTTGCGGAGCATCTGCTTAAGCGCCTGATTAAATCGTCGACCAACCCTGCCAGTTTGCGGGTGATAGACTGACGCTTTCAGGTGCTTTATCTGCAGTAATTTGGCCACCTCCTTGAACGTATCCGTGAAGGGCGATCCTGGTCCCGTGAGGACCTCCTTGGGTATGCCCAGCGCGTGAAAACAAGTTAACCAGTTCCCGGGCGATGCTTTTAGTATTAGCGGAGCGCAGGGGAACCGCCTCTGGGTACCGGGTGGCATAGTCCACCATGACTAGGATATACTTATGGCCACGGGTTGAGGGCTCCAGGGTCCCACCATATCGACCCCTATCCTTTCAAAGGGGATGTCCACGAGGGGAATAGGGACTAGAGGAGCACGGTCCCTCCTAGGAATCTGGCGGGTCTGGCACCGACAGGATTGACAGAACCCCGGACCTCCCTGATGATCCCAGGCCAGTAAAAGCGGAGCTTAATCCTCCAGTGTTTTTCGCCCCGGAGGTGGGCTTAGGAGGTGAGCATGTGCCAACTCGCATATCTCCCGCGGAAGGTACGCGGAATTAGCAACAACTTCTCGCGACCTCGCCTCATGGGTAGCCACCGGTACAACAGATCATTTTCAAGGACAAAGAAGGGTTCCCGTGTGGATCCGCCCGCTGTCGAGCTGTTAGGCAGAACAATCGCGCTCCGGCAAAGCGCAGGGAGTCATCATTCCACTGCTCCCTCTTAAAGGAGGCCGGCGACCGAAATTGATGGTCCAGGCCGAGAGGGTCTTGGGGCCTGGGCCCGGGAGAGTTCCCTGGCTAGTCCCTTCTCCGCCGGAATCTTCCGGTCAAGGTCCGTAGCCACGAAAGGTCCCCGAGACACCAGCGCCTATAGGGCCTGCCCTTGTGCAGGGCGTGGAGTCCGCGGGAGGGTTGCCTTTTCCCCTCATGACAAGATCCAACGAGGCCCCGAGCGCGTAATGGCTTACCGCTGATTCTTTTAGACCAGTCTTGTCCCAGGATCACTGGGAAGGGGGGTCAGGTAACACAGCGACCGCCATTTGGATTGGTTCCCCCTTCCAGGTAAGATAGCAGTGAGCGGAACGATATGACCTAGTCCCCCCATGTACACAGGTAACCAACAAATGTTGCTTTAACCACTGTTGCGGTAAGACGAAACGGCGAGCAACAATGGTAATGTTGCTGCCGGAATCAAACAAAGCCACCACGGCGTGTCCATTTAGCAACACCACTCCGATTCGACTCGCCAAGGGATGCGGCGGGTACAATACCTCTCGCTGATGTCCAGCTGCAGTCCATAGGCTCCGGGCGATGTGATGGGGCAGTTTGGCAGCAGGTGGCCGGTCTCGCCACACTTGAAACAGCGCGCGGACCCGCCTCTTTGGCTCTGGCTGGCGCTTCTGCAGCGGCCGAGGGGCTCGGGTGGCCGCCGCCCCTGCCGGGTCCGCGAGCAGGCTTTTCTGACCCCCAAGTCGGAGGACCGCCAACTGACGCTCCAGGACGCCGAGGAGGCCCGACATGTTCTGGTGGCGTGTCCCTCGACCTGCTGGGCGAGGGAACTGGGCATTGATTGACCAGGCCTTCACAGGCCACCCGCCGACCACTCTTCCGCCGGGCTCTCTGGCCGTAGCCAGCGCCCATCTTGCCCCAGAACTCAACGCCTGGGCGCGAAGCGGGTTTTCGGGTCAAAGACCCAGTTCCGCCATTCGCCGCCTGCTGGCCCGGCTAATGCCGAAGGGCCAATATTTCGGGCTTGAGGAGGTCGAATTAGCGCCTCCTCCTCAGGGAGGTCATATAGCTCGCAGCTGGTCCTTTAGGTATGGCGCCAAGATGGACCCACTCGACCGCTGCCACTCGCTCCGGTGGCCGCCCTCCTCAAACATGCCCAGGTAGGCATCGACGCCCTCCGGGCCCATCGGTACCATAGGAGGAGGCGGCTGCCTGGGCGGGTCTGGTCTCGCTGCTGGGCTTCCACTAACCTGGCCTCGTGGCCTCCAGCTCCCGGTTGGTAGCGGCGCTTTGCTGCAGGGCCTGAGCTGGGCTGCTCATTCCCTGCAGCACGGTGTTCAGGTCCTGTCCCTCCGCTATTCCGGGATCTTTATCCTGCCGCCTACGCCAGTTGTAAAGGACCGAGAGAGACAGTAGCAAGGGTTGGGGTTTTCCGCCCCAGATATTGTACAGATTAAACAAAACAGGTCAAAATCATAAACTAAACAGTTCATATATCGCTGACGCCCTCCTGGCGTGCGGCCATTTTATTGGGGAGGAGCCGGAAGTGGAGGAATGTCGGAAGGACCGCAAGGGAGGATGGGAAGGATGACGCCAGGGCAAGATGGCGGAGGAAGGGCGGAAGTATCGACTGCGGTCATCCATGCCTATGGTGCAGGACGGTCTTTTTCCTATGAGGAAGCAGAGGGAGAAAGTTAATACCCCACCATTCCCACTGGCGGCGCAGTGGTTTCCCAGGTGCTGTCAATCAATCCGGCTCCTGCTACTGCTACAAGTGACAATATATATATAAAACTGTGTGTGTATATATATATGTATATATATATGTTTATATATGTCTGTGTATGTATATATATATATATCTATATATATATATATATATATATATCTATATATATATATATATATATATATATCTATATATATATATATATATATATATATATATATATATATATATATATATATATATATATATATATATATATATATATATATATGCCAGCAACACTCATGACAATGACAAAACAATTACATTCTCAATCATGTTACGCTATTATTAAAATGTTTCCTTTTCTTTTTACTTCTCCGCTGCCAATCGCAGGTATTTTGCTATAGCTATATATACGTTATTTTTAAAATGCTTGCTTTTCTTTTTCATAACTTCTTTAACTCACTTTGCGCTGCGAAGCGCGAGTATTCTGCTAGTATATAGCACCGCAGCTGAGTTGAGGGTGCTCAGAGCTGAGAGTCACGTGTTTTGTGCTGACGTGTGCTTTGCAAACGCTAGAGTCTGTTGAGAGTGTTGGTTTGTTCTGTGGTGTGAGATTTACATTAAAAAATACATTTTGCTCTTAAAACTTGGGTTTTGGTTGCCTCTAAGGAACCGTGTGGGAATTTTAAAGCTTTTTTCCCTTTAGAAGGGTTTTTTGCTTTTTTCCCGCACAAGAGCAAAAGTAGCTGGGTGTTTGGAAGTGCGCTTGGAAAAGTTATTTGTACTTGTTCTTTTTCTTGTTATCTGTATTTGAATTAGCATCGAGGCGGCAGGGTAGAAAGCAGCAGTAACTGATATCGGCATTTGTAAATAAATAACCGCGTCGTCGTAACAGCGATTCCTTAGTTTAAAGGAAAAAAAAAGGCGCGGCTGACTTCAAAGCAGTAAAAGGTGGAAACTCAGTAGTGCGCAGGTAAGCGGCCTGCGTTAAGACACCATTCAGGCACAAGGAGCAGTAGGAGCAAATAAGGTAGTAAAGTTTTATTTATTTGTTTATTTTAGATTAAACAGTCCTTAGCCGTCCAGAGGCAGAAGAGTTAAGTGGGCGACAGCGTATTGGTTCATTAATACGGGGGAATACAAACAGTGCGAGTGAAGAGCTTATAAGTAAGAAGAGCGCAAAGCTAGAAGAGACAGAGAAAAGTAAAGTTAACCTCATAGAAAGGCAAACAGCAGGCAGCTGAGAGGGAGAACAGTACAGGAGCTTAAGGGGAAAAGGTGTAAAATATCTGTAGCAGATCTTAGTGTTACCATTTAAGTTAAGGAGCAGCTGAAAGAAGAAGAAATTTAATTTTAAGAAAAAAAAAAAATATATAGTTAAGGCAGCTTAGTAATCCCAAATCAAATTTTAATAATGAGGCCAGTGCAATGCAAGTCCTGTTGGATGTTGGACTTTTAGATGATGGTTTGGAAGAGCCAGTTGTCTATGAGGGCTACATCTGCAAGAGATGCCAGCTGATCCAGCACCTCGAGCTCAGGGTCGCTGAACTGGAGGAGGAGTTGGCTGACCTGCGTTGTAATAGGGAATTGGCGGACTTGGCCCAGGTGTCCTTTAGAGATAGTGTGCACCCCTAAGGTGGCGCGGGAGGAGATTCCAGACCAGACAGGTAGGAATAGGTGGGTCACGGTCGCAAGGCGTAAGGTAAAGGGTGCACACTGTCCGGCATCAACCCCAGAATTAGAAGTGTCTAACGTTATCATGTCCTGGCGGAGCTGGACGGTGACTCTGATAATTCTGAGGTGGTAGGCAGGGTTGAGGAGCCCCAACGGGCCACCTCAAAACCAGTTCCCAAAAAGAGAGAGGTAGTGATAGTTGGGGACTCAATCATTAGGGGGATTGAAGCGCAGGTGTGCTCCAGAGAGAGAGAGTCTCAGACGGTGTGTTGCCTTCCGGGAGCACAGGTGGGAGACCTCCTGGAAGGGTGGATAGGCTCTTGGCCAGAGCGGGTGGATCCAGTTGTCATTGTCCACGTTGGAACAAATGACATACATAAGGGTAGTCTGTCAGTTCTGCGATCCAAATTCAAAGAGTTAGGTACCAAGCTGAGGAGCAGAACTGACAAGGTAGTCTTCTCCGAAGTTCTGCCTGTGCCACGCCAGTCCAGGTAAGATTGAGGAGATTAGAAGGCTTAACGCGTGGCTCAAATCTTGGTGCAGGGTAGAAGGGTATAGGTTTATGGGGCATTGGGACTCCTTTTGGAACAGATGGGACCTGTTCCGCGTGACGGGTTACATCTGAACCGGAGGGGCACCAATGTATTGGGGAGGCGTATGTGTAGGCTAGTCGAGGATTGTTTAAACTAGGGAATGGGGGGGCAGGGAGTTTAGGACAGGCCAGATTTAGATCTATACATGGAAGAACAAACAATGGTGTAGAAATAAAAATGCATAGTAATGTAAATTTTAAGCAAACACGTAAAGATAGAAGGATTAACACATTAAAAATAGCTTGCCTTAATGCTAGAAGTATCAAAAATAAGGTAAGTGAGTTGGAGTTGTATGTAGCAGAGCACAATTATGATATTATAGCAATAACGGAAACCTGGCTAAATAACAAAGATGGGGATGAGTGTAACATAGAGGGATACACATTTTTTAGGAAGGATAGACAGAACAGAAAAGGAGGTGGGGTTGCTGTTTATGCCAAACAGGAATTAAATGTAAGTCATCTTCAGTTGGATGATGAGCCCCATCTTAGTGAGGACATGTGGCTTCTGGAAAATATTAGGGAAAAAGGTCTCATTTTAGGAGTGTGTTATAGACCACCCAATTCAGACAGTAATTTCAACACACATCTTTTAGTAATATCAAAAGGCAAGTTTACAGGGGATATTATAGTCATGGGGACTTTAATTATCCAAATATTAACTGGGATAACCTTACAGATGGAGGAGCACAAGAGCAGGAGTTTTTAGAAGTAATCGCGACTGTTTTTAACACAGCATGTTAAAGCACCAACAAGGGGTGAAGCCTATCTGGATTTAGTATTCTGTAATAATCAGGATAGAATTGAGGGTGTAGAGGTGATTGAACCACTAGGGTCAAGTGACCATAATGTAATACAATTCTCAGTATTTTGTAAGAGTACAGATGCAAAGACTAAAATTGTTAAGTTGAACTTTAGTAGGGCTAATTTTGAGCAGATGCACAAAGTCTAAGTAGGATAGACTGGGATAAGCTTTTAAATGTGGAGACAGTCGAGGAGCAGTGGAACAGGTTTAAAATGTTTTACATGTAATGCAGGACAGATACATACCTAAATTTGGAAGTAATAGGAAACTAAAAAATCTCCACGATGGATTAATAAAGATTTAAAAAGAAGTTGCAAAGGAAAAACTGCTGTATAAGGCATATAAGACTAATGACTGCAAAGAGAACCGAGCGTATGAGAAAATGAGGGCAACCATTAAGAAGGATATCAGAGAGGCTAAAAGACAGTTGGAGAGGAATATAGCAGATAAGGCAAAGAAGACCCCAAGAGATTCTTTCAGTATTTTAGTAGTAAAAGAACAGTTAAGGAGGAGGTCAAGTTCATCAGGAATAGTAAAGGGAATTAAAAGATACAGACAATGAAATAGCAGATGCCCTAAACTTACATTTTTCTGAGGTGTTTACAAGTGAGCAAGTGGATAACCTGCCAGAGGTAAACACAACTACTAAGGAGGTACTGAGGGATTTGGAAATTGTAGAGGGAGAAGTGCTGCTCAGATTAAATAAGATGAAATCAAACAAATCACCAGGCCCAGATAATATTTATCCTCGTGTTCTTAAGGAGGCTAGTGAGTACATATATAAACCCTTGACACATAAATTTTAGGAAGTCACTGTGCACTGGAGAGATTCCAAAGGACTGGAAAATGGCAAATATCATCCCATTATATAAAAAGGGTGACAGGGCAGATCCAAGCAACTATAGGCCAGTAAGCTTAACAAGCATCACAGGAAAATTAATGGAAGGAATTATTAAGGATAAGATTGAGCAACACATGACAAGGACAGGAGTTATTCTGAACAGTCAGCATGGGTTCAGAAGGGGAGGTCGTGTTTTACTAACATGTTGGAATTCTATGAGGAGGCAACAAAAGGATACGATCAAAGTGGAGCTTATGATATTATTTATCTGGACTTTCAGAAAGCATTTGATAAGGTGCCACATGAGAGGTTGGGCATCAAGTTAAAAGAAGTGGGAATTCAGGGTGATGTTTTTAGATGGGTGCAGAATTGGCTCAGACACAGGAAGCAGAGGGTGATGGTGCGAGGAACCTCATCAGAACTGGCGATGTTAAGAGTGGTGTTCCACAGGGGTCAGTGCTAGGGCGCTGCTATTTTTAATATATATAAATGATTTAGATAGGAATATAAGTAACAAGCTGGTTAAGTTTGCAGATGATACCAAGATAGGTGGATTAGCAGATAATTTGGAATCCGTTATATCATTACAGAAGGACTTGGATAGCATACAGGCTTGGGCAGATTTGTGGCAGATGAAAATTTAATGTCAGTAAATGTAAAAGTATTACACATAGGAAGTAAAAATATTAGGTTTGAATACACAATGGGCGGTCGAAAATCGAGAGTACACCTTATGAGAAGGATTTAGGAGTCATAGTGGACTCCAAGCTATCAACTTCCAAACAGTGTTCAGAAGCCATTAAGAAGGCTAACAGAATGTTAGGTTATATAGCACGATCTGTGGAGTACAAGTCCAAGGAGGTTATGCTCAACCTTTATAATGCACTGGTGAGGCCTCATCTTGAGTACTGTGTGCAGTTTTGGTCTCCAGGCTACAAAAGGGACATAGCAGCACTAGAAAAGGTCCAGAGAAGAGCGACTAGGCTGATTCCAGGTCTACAGGGGTTGAATTATGAGGAAAGATTAAAAGAGCTGAGCCTTTACAGTTTAAGCAAAAGAAGATTAAGAGGTGACATGATTGAAGTGTTTAAAATTATGAAGGAATTAGTACAGTGGATCGAGACTTGTATTTTAAAATGAGCTCATCAAGAACACGGGGACACAGTTGGAAACTTGTTAAGGGTAAATTTCGCACAAACATTAGGAAGTTTTTCTTTACACAAAGAACGATAGACACTTGGAATAAGTTACCAAGTAGTGTGGTAGACAGTAAGACGTTAGGGACTTTCAAAACTCGACTTGATGTTTTCTTGGAGGAAGCAAGTGGATAGGACTGGCGAGCTTTGTTGGGCTGAATGGCCTGTTCTCGCCTAGATTGTTCTAATTCTAATTCTAATACTTTGGACTGTTAATCAAATGTTAACTCATGATTATTAGCACTTGGGGCGGCACGGTGGCACAGTGGTAGCACTGCTGCCTCGCAGTTAGGAGACCCAGGTTCGCTTCCCGGGTCCTACCTGCATGGAGTTTGCATGTTCTCCCCGTGTCTGCGTGGGTTTCCTCCGGGTGCTCTGGTTTCCTCCCACAGTCCAAAGACATGCAGGTTAGGTGGATTGGCGATTCTAAATAGGCCCTAGTGTGTGCTTGGTGTGTGGGTGTGTTTGTCCTGCGGTGGGTTTGCACCCTACCTGGGATTGGTTCCTGCCTTGTGCCCTGTGCTGGCTGGGATTGGCTCCAGCAGACCCCCCGTGACCCTGTGTTCGGATTCAGCGGGTTGGAAAATGGATGGATGGATATTAGCACTTGAAGCATTACCAGTTAAAAGTCAGTCCAATTAAAAATTTCTTGGTTATTGGTTTTAATAATTGAATGAACAATAGAGCTTAATATAAAGAGAAATGTATTTACTATGAACAATGGTAGTAAATTTGAGGGACAGTCAAGTGTTTTGGGTACAGATACACTCAGGACAAAATGCCTAAATCTATTGATATAAATTGAAGATAAAGTTTACATTATTGTTTTTTATGAAGGATGTGAATTTTATTGTGCAATAGTAATTGATACAGAAAGATGAAACAATTATGAATATTAATGTATTCAGAATTTTGCATTAGGATGAAGCAACATTAGGACAGATTTTATATTGGATTTTAAGGTTTAAATGTGCTAAATTAGATGCAGGGCACAGTACAAACCTTTAAAGTTTATAGAACATGGTATACTTGAAAAGGAGTTTGTGGGATAGTGATGACAGGGTTTTTAGGAACTGGCGTAAGTAGGGCTATATAGACAGAAATAGTTGGTGGCAATACAGGGCAAATAATTATTATGGCTTTTTAGGCCTAAGTAATATATAAGTTATCAAAACAAAGTAATAATTCAGCACAACAGAGATGGAGTGTCTTATGCATTGAGTGGCGAAAGTGAGCAGCTTGTGAAATTGCAAAGCCCAAATACAAACCAAGGATCCCAGCTGCTGGCAGAAGACTTAAACATCAATAAGAAGCTCGAGTACAAACCTTGCAATTTTAACGTGACTCTTGATATGAGCCAATGGCTTGCATTAATGAGAGTAGTACTGACATCTTCTGAAGGGACGATTTACACCTACTTTAGCAAGATCATATAATTTAAGGCAACAGCAGGATGTAAATAGGGGCAACTTTTTGAATGAGAGCACGAGGATGCGAGCATGGTAAGTAATTACTTGGGCTGTCCATATCACCACCAGCAATAACACTGATAAAAAATATAGGACTAGGTACACTTCTGTGAACCAAGATAGCTAATGTTTGTTGGATAAGAAGGAAATCAAACAGTTGTTGACCATGTTTTAATCATTCTACATGGAAGTTGTGAGGTTATGGGACACAAATCTGAGATTTATAGGGGAAAACATGCATATATACTCTGAAGAAAAATAACTTTGATAATTTTGTTATTTGACTTGATTTCTATGCTCACTATTATTGAAATTATTGATTTATTTAGGTATTAATGATTTGCACTGATTTCTGTTATTCACCAAATGCAGCTAGCCAGGAATCTTACTTCCTTTTAGCCTCTAAGGGGGGGACATATTCAGTATACATACAATTTTATACAGATTAGGAATAGGGTTATAACAGGAAATTATTCCTCACAGTTTTAGTGAGACTTTATGAATTCTCAAAGGGGAGTAATGTGGAAGAATATTCAAGGTAACATAGCATTCATCCTAAAGAAATAACATAAAGGGTTAATAAATAAGGGAAATGTGTATACTTTTATTTTTTATAAATCTTTTGCATGTAAACCAATGAACCAACCAGAGTAAAATGTATGCATTGATTGACACTGTATGTAAATTCAACAGTTTATAAAATTAACCTCTCTCCTTTGTTTCTCTGAAGATTCTGACCATGCTGTAACAGACTGCTTTTTAAGAATGCTTCCTCCAAGGCATTTTGCTGAGGTGTCATTAAAAGATAAAAACCAAGCAGAAAGGACGTACAGAATGGGGTAGGCTGCCGTGATAATGTGCGAGGCTTTACGCCAAGTTCAGGTTTTATAAATAGCATTGTGAGCATGGAAACAGGTATACACAACAGTTTTGGGTGTTTGCACAATTTATACATAACACCCCATGTTACAAAAGAAAAAGAATCCACTCCAACAGAAGAGAAGAATCATCCACTTGAAAATGGAGCAACAACTGCACATTACATCAGACATCACCTTTAAAGACTTGTCATCATAAAACTAACTCATCATAAATATCCAAAAAAACAGCCAGCATCTTCTATGTAATGTCTGTCTATTCTGTCTGTTTCCTGTCTGTATATGTATATAGACACAGCTTGATAATGGCCTGGAGACCACCTCCTATAATTGAGTAAGGAAAGATAAATAAAGTAGAAATCTTATAGGGCTGCACGATTAATCTTTTTTTTGTCATGATAACGATATTTATGACCCACGATCAGTTAATAAATATTGTCGTGATTTAGTATAAAGACCAAACTGTTTTTTATGGGCGGAGTTTACGGATTGACTGCGCCACTATGACGTTACGCGTCTAGATTGCAAGCACTTTCTGAAGCAGTAGAAGTCAATAGCAGCAATAACAGTCAGTCAGAATAAACATATGATGGCGGAGCAACGTGAGGAAGGTGCAGAAGTGCGATCGTTAGTTCCTAAAAAGGGGTCATACTCAGTTGTCTGGAACTATTTTGGTTTCGAGGAATGTGATGTTGATCAGGTAATGAGTGTTGTGCAAACTTTGCTCCGGTTCCGTCCAAAAGTCCCAAGGTAACACAACAAACCTCATCAACCACCTTAAAAGCCACCACAAAGTACACTATCAAGAATTTCAACGACTGAAGGCACAAACAGCAACAACAAAAAATTACCAGCCATCCACAACACAGACAACAATATCAGGGACAGCTGGAAGCGTAAGAGAGAGTTTTTAGCTGCACAAAAGGAGATGAAACTCCCAGAGTACTCACTGAAAACAGAGTGTCCAACAAGGTGGGGATCACGTCAGGCCATGATAGAGGGAATCATCGAGCAGCAAAAGGCCATTGCACATGTCCTGTCCTCTGACAAGAAGTCTGTCATCTTATCCCAACAAGGCAGGGCATGGATGTACTAGAGGCAATCAACAAATCCTTGCACTCTCTAGTTAATTTTACAGATGCACTGTCTGGCAAGAAATACGTCAGCGTGTCATTTGTTAAGCCAGTTCTTCATCTTTTCAACGCATCAATCTTGAAAGTTAAGGATGATGATACTGACCTGTCAAGAGCAATCAAGTCTAAAATTTTGGAGTACCTAAACGAAAAATACAGTGACCCAGACATTCCAAGCTCTATTGGACATGGCATCTACGGTGGATCCATGATTTAAGATGAGATACACGACTGAGGACAACAAAACAACAATTCAATCCAGACTCAAAGCTGAGATGCAGACTTTGGCAATGATGGTAATATAAATGAGCTGCACTGAGATCTATATTAGTTTTTTGAGTCTCAATTAGTTAAATTTGTTCTAAATTCCTTTTTCTGTGTTTAGGTGCCACCCCAAGAAACAGCACAAGAGACCAGCGAGGAGGATGCTGATGCTGGATGTGCCCCAAAGAAAAAGATGCCTTTAGGAAGCTACTTTAAAACTGCTGAACAAGCCTTGCCACCTAACAACCAGAAATCCAGTGTAGCCTGTGAGCTGGAATCTTACTTGCAGTCAAGCTACCTGGATAGTGAGGGGAGCCCATTAAAATGGTGGAAAGAACATGAAAAGATCTACCCAAGGCTTTCAAAAGTGGCAAAATATACTTGTGCATACCAGCCACAAGCTCTCCTTCAGAGAGGGCTTTTAGTTCCGGTGGAAATGTAGTTACTTGCTTTCGGTTTCCTAAAGCCCGATCAAGTTGACGGGTTTGTGTTCTTAGCCAAAAATCTGTGACATGTTGTAAAAATTTTTTATTCTTATTTGATTTTATTACAAGTTGATGTAAAAGAGGCAGTTTAATTTTATTTATTTACCACAGCTAAGAAAATTCTCCATTCTAAACATGTTCGGTTTATTTTTCTTTATTTGTGGCTGTAAAGTGCAATAAGAATACACAAGTGAATAAAAGTTCATTACCAAAGGAATAATCGTCATTATTAATCGTGATAAAAATTTTGAGCAAAATAATCGATAATCATTTTTTGATGTGTACAGTAGTTTATAAAATTGAGTACATAAAAGTTATCACCCAATCTTTCAAAAAATGTATTATTTATCGTATTTTAACTTTAAATACATAAATGATTTCATTTTGCATGCAGAGATTTCCACTCTATTTAGCCAAAATTGCCAGACTTGCCATTGAAAAATTGCACCAGTATAATACAAAACAATCTATAGAACATAAAATAAATTACTTAATCATGCATAGAGAACACTAATATAATGTGACAAATTTCGGTAACACTTTATCTGAAGGGTGTCTATATAGTGACTTCATAACATATGCATAAGCATGGAATGACACTTGAGAGTTAACATCAATATTTGCAAGATGTGGAACAAAATATCACTGCTCTTTAAAAATGATAAATAAGTTATTCAGTAACCAATTTGTGTGTTATGAATCTCCAGGTAGACACCCTTCAACTAAACTATTTGCCAAATTTGTTCTACTATCGGAGATTTAAAATAATCTTGAATTAGTTGAAATTAATATACACTGGGAAGACTTGCATTTTCCAAATGATTAGAGCCTAAACTGTACTGGAGGTAACATTTAATTCCATGCTTCTGTTTATCTTGTACCCAAAAAAAAGGAACCTGTAGCAGGTAAAGATATGAGACCCTGCACTGTTAAAAATGAGGGCTTTCAACAAATAACTGGTTTTGGAACTACTGTATGCTATACCAACCAGAAAAGCAAATTAGTGAAGTTATAGTACCTAGGCTTTATGAAGATCTTAAGCAAAGCATTGCCACATTGCTCACATCAGCGGAGAGTGTAGCCCTAACTTGTGAGAGCTGGACATCCAGGGCAGCAGATTCCTACTTTACAATAACATGCTATTACATTAAGAATGACTGGGCACCTGTGGTGGTTGTGTTGCACACAAGATTGCTGCATGCCAATCACAATGGGAGCAACCTTTCTGACTTGTTGACAGTGGCATTGGAATATAAACGACAAAGAATGTGATCACTTGATGGAACAGCACATTGGAAAAGCTAGAAAGATTTTTGGAACAACGGCAGAGCCACCTCAACAGCACTACTTTCACACAAGTGTGTAGGAATGAAAATGACCTCTGCACTCTTACAGAAGCCGACTTAACGTGAGCAGAAGATGTTGTGAAAGCTCTGCGCCAATGAAAGCAGTCATGCTAGTTATGCCTGAGAAGGGATTCCTGACTTTATCTGTCATTGTGACTTTGCAGTATCAGCTTTTGGAAGGGATGCATGTAGGTATCTGTGACTCCACAACCATTAAAAAGGTTTCAAATGTGCTATTCTGGGTGACTTGAAGTTGAGGTATTCATTTTTTAGGCAAACATATTTAGGCTAATGGAATTAAAAAGCTTGCTGAAATTATGTGTGACATTTTCATTTGTTCTCTTCAGATACGGAGAATTTAAGGTAACGCTTCTTTTTTTATTGTCAGAGGAGGACAAGAAGGACACATTTCCAACACTCACTAACACAACTGCTACACATTGGCAACAGGGTGATATGTGTAAGCTATAGAATTTTTGATTTCAGTGTACTCTACGTGAATCAAGTAAAAAAGATATTGAATCGACATTGAGAATCAAAATCAAATTGAATCAGTGCTAAAAACAGCCTTTGTCATTAGACAATCTAACCTGCATGTATTTGTGATCTACAAGAATAAAACAAAGAATCCACTGGAAACTCCACGCAGGAATTGTGAATAACAGTTGTTGCAAAAAAAAAAAAAAAATCTCTACTTATGGCATTCGATACTCAATACATGTGCAAAATAAATTTTACTTTAGTGTTTAAAAACTCCCAAACTACTAAAGCTCAGTTATTATTCTCACTGCCTAGCTAAATAAACCTCTGTGGATAAACAAGTTTCTTCTCTCCCCTCATATTCTTAAGAGAACAATTAGGAATTCTGGGAAAAAAGACACTTTTTTCCGACGGCTGTGTTTCTTCCAAACCCCGTACTTTTAACTTTTGTAAAGACGCATATTAAGGGCCAAACAAACTACTCACCATACCTGTACACACAATCAGGACACGTTTGTTGAACATGAATTAAACAAGCAATACATACACAACAATCCTATTAACAATGGGAAAGCTGTACTGATAAAAGAAGCTAAAGTGAAAAGGTTACACTGTTTGTGTTAGGACAGACTCAATACCAGATATCTACTGTTGAAAGACTGATTAAGCTGTATCTACACGCGTTTTCACTGGGCACTCCATATTTATTAACACATTACAAAAAACGTGTGTGTTAGATTCATAATCATTTGTGATTCTAAACTGGTCTTGTAGGAGTGTGCGGCCAGAGACTGGGTCATATCCTGATTTGGACTGCACAGGTATGAAAATGGATGGATCTACAGTTATAAACTATATCATGATTTCTCCTTTGTGTGTGTTTTCCTTTCTGAAAGTTTCCCACATTAAAATATTTAAATTGTTGTGCTAGTCTATCCAATAATATATGCTTATCAAGTCATCTCACCGTATTAAAAAAGAAGAATTTTTCTATTAGTCCTGATTGAAAGTGAACCTATGTGTGACGCTGAGATATATTCTGAACAGTTCCCACCAGTTGAGAAACTGGGTCTCTGATCGGCAACTACAGAATTTCAACGTATACGAGTAAAGACTGAAAAAAGACAAAAACAATTCCCACGCATAGGTTAAAAAATTGCATAAAGGCCCCACCTGTACCAAGCGTTTTGTTCTTTCAGCTTCTGAGATGAATTCCTCGTCAATATGAAGACATCTTCATTGATTAACTCCTCATCAAAAACTAAGTTTTGGATTACGTTATGTAAATCTTAAAAATATGTATACACTAAAAGTCATCTACTTCGCCTTCGCTTTAAGAAACAGCGGACATTTTTCAACACCATACGCCATGGAACGCGCAAAGATTTTTGGGTAGTAGATGATTGCGTCACAGGAAGGGATAGCTCAACGTGTGTTTGTTTTCAGGTAAAGAAACCGAGATTGTCCTACTTTGAAACCATAAAATAAAAGAATGTTCTTCTATTATGTTGAGATTTGCCTCAATTCTCTTTCAGGTTCAACTATAGTGCTACATATTCATTCTAAAACTGTTACAAAGTGGTTTGTTCCTAATTAAATATTTAAAGACGTGTTTAACGAAGAGACTGCGACTAGTTAGGTGTTTCTTTACTCATTTTTTAAACCCATACAACTGAAAATTTCTTTTTCTAGGGGTAAACGAATTTGTGCCCAATTACCGTATTGTTGTCTAATTCTTGACTGCAGTTTTGGGTATATATTCTTGATGTAGTGTAACAATGTATAGAAATATTTAATTTAAGGGCAAGGAGCGCTAGAGTTAGTATTGTAGCACAGAGACGCGGAAGTTTGTACTCGTAGTTCCAGCATGACTCAGTGTATGCATTTTTTCTCCTGTGTCTAAACTATGATGTCTAAGTCCCGATTTTATTATCTATTTCACTTCATATATATTCCATTCAGATTTCCTTACAGAATGTCCAGTTTAATATTCCCATCACTATCAATCTGCGCCCTTTACCATTTTAAGACATTACTTTTTCGTTGACATTTTGTTAAACTTATTTCAGTGCGAAAGATTAATTATTTTCCATTAATCGCCTGTTCCTCGCTTGTCAGTATTTAACCACATTGTTTATATATATATATATATATAATTTTAAAAATTTCGGTACTTTTTTTAAGATCGGTTGTTTATTTTAAATGATGAAAGTCGTTAATAATTCAATAGTTCAAAATGGGTAACAATCGATGTGTGAAATAAACTCCTCAACCAACCCCACCCAAAAAATTCTCATTAAGCATTTTGGATATTGTCCAATTGATGCCTAGCTTCCTTGATTATATTTCTAGTTTTCTATTATATTTTGTTTGTTTACAACACATTACCATTTTCTAATTTCATGTTTTTCTGAAATAATGTTTCCTATTTCTTTTATAAATATGCCTCACTTCCAACACACTACATGCCATCCACACATATGCTGGATTCGTTTTTTTTGCATCAATCCCCTTCAAATTTTAAATTGAAAGCTAGCTTTTTTACATATAAACTCAACCATGTTACATCTTTATAGTTATTCTTTTATTCCCTTTTCCTGTATAATCCAATGTTTTTTTTTAAGATACAACAGCATAAACATCTGTATGTAGCATTGACTTTTCCCTACAGATTTGTGGAATTGATTCCATGTGCACCATCTGTCCTGTTCTGCCCTGTCCAATCATAAATTTACACACTTTTGTTTAACCTTTCTAAACAGTTTTACTACCTTAGCAAAAAATCTAATGTTACTGCATCATTTTTCCTTGATTTACCCCTTTGCTCCACCATTTAAAATTACATATCAAATAATTCAGATGTGATTAAAGTGCACTGCAAACTTTAAGGTTATTTTAATACATTTCGGTCTCACCATATTTTTCTGTTTCTTTACTCCAGTATTTAATTCATTAACAAACTTATTTCAGTTTGGTTTTGTTGTATTTTTTGTCTAGCTGTCCTACAGTCCACTTCTTACAGTTTTTTACATTGCTTTAGCAATAGTTTCAAAACCTTGATGTCATTTTTTTACAACTCTAGACCAAAAACTCACAACCAATGATCAAAATGCAAATATTTCAAAATTCTAACAATATTTCCAATTTCTTGGATACAATACATTGAACTGAAATCACCAGTTCAAAATGGCATAACATCAAAAATATTACCATTTCAGAATGCAATTCATACACTGTATTTGAAATGACTGTCTGTTCATTTCATTCCAGTGATCTAACTATCAATTGATACAACTGCTCTAAATGATAAGTAACTGTTGCATTCCTCTTAAAGCGAAGTTTAATGGAAAGTGAGGAACAACATTCCATGTTCACATCGTTGATCATGCAAACCACTCCGCCATGTTAAGGCGCTGGCTCAATGGAATGAATAATAGCTAGAATATAGTCCATAAATCCCATCCTACACTGAAGAATGTGCTTTTTTATGACAAATTACAAGCTGTTGTTTTCTGGGCCTTGAGAACCCATTTTCTGGTCAGATAAATCATCCTTCACTTTGTTCTTAACAAGCAGATAAGTATGTGTATAGCACACACTCCACAAGCCTGTAGGCTTGTTTGGCACAGTGAAGGGGTCTATTGGCTTAGGCACAGTATGATGTGAGTTTACTGTAGCTAACATTGTTTTGTTTCTGATTGATAGAAATTATTCTGTTAAAGTCAGCTTGATCATATTAAAAAGTGTCAGACATCTTTATTTATGTTGGGGATATTTCAGCAAAAGTTCAAAAGCATTGCACTAATCTTGAAGTAGTAAAAAATATCAAAGCATGAATATGATTCTAATTGATTTTTCCTCTGGCACAAGTTTCTTGTGAAGTCTCAATTTTATTTTCAAAGGAATACTTGAAGGTGTCCTATACAGGGTGGCACATTAAATCATTCCTGTGCAAGATAAGGATGTGAAACTATACAAGGGTCCCTTTACTCTGTATTTGGTCATGTTTGTTCTCTTGTCTATTTAGAAATGCCATATTCATTGGAATACCATATACTGATTGTGGAACAGTATTTTGTATAGACTCCTCCAAACTGACATGTAGTCTTGCAAAACACCAAGTTCACAATCACTGAAAAGTGGTATACCCACTGGTTCTATAAGCCAAGTTTTCACTGCATCTGTGGGTCGTATAGGAAGAAGTCTTTATAAATTTAGATGATAATGATCAGAAATGGTCAGCTAAGGTCTACTTTTTTCAACTTGTTATTATTGTACATGGAACTTTGCATTCTTAGGATAGCCCTTAAAATAGTCAGTAATATACTTTAATGACATACTCTAATCATAAACAATAAAAAGAAAAAATGTTTTTCAAGTGCAATATAACAGTTGCTATTCTCATTTAACTGCTTAAACGTCAATGCAATTGACACTTTAGACTAGGTTACTTTCAGAAGGTCACCATGACACTTCAAAGAATAGTTTTGTTAACTCTATTGTTTTTTTTATTGATTGTATGTCTTTGCATATTACCATATATCATCTATATCTTTCATGGGTGAATAATTGCTCAGGATCTTATCCCCCCTTTCACATTCTCACATGGAAAGGCTGGCTGCAAACACAGGGCTTCCAAGTTAAAAGCAAATACCTATCAAGCTTTGGTGAAGCTTGATGATTTGAAGTACGCCTCATGATTTCCACTGCAATGGAAAGGACATCATATTGTATAGTGCAGGCTGTTTTTCAACCTTGCTGCTCCTCACTGCAATTGGTCCTCCTTAAGTGATCTAAATTAGTTTTTAAGGTGTACCCAGCGATTTATCCCGAGCTCATGTTACTTCTCTTTTCATTTATTTAGTTTATATAATGGTATTAATATAATTAATATATTTTGTTTGTTATGTTATTGAATTGGTTTTGTTTTCATTTGTATCTTATTATTATTCAAAGAGTATCATTTTATTGTATTATGTTAATTATTTTCTTTTACTTGGTCATTTTTATGTTGAGCCAAAGGTACATGGCCACCTGAAGCTGCAGCTGTGAGACCACCCAAAGGTTTACAAAATCTAAGTAAGTCAAAGTGTTAGTGGTATATCATTCCTCATATCATTTAATACAGGCATGTCAAACTCACTACCATTGGTGGACTGCTTTGACTGTCATACGTGCGTCAGCAGGCCGCACTGTAACAAATACTATTATACAAAGTTACTGTAGCTTTCTTTCCAATACTGAAAACTTTAAAAAATGTAACACTTAAAGTTTAAAGAAAAGCAATTTATTTCCATGCACTCTCCGTACAACAGCGTATAATTAGGGTCTTAGCCTCTTAGCTAGGTCCTTATATTATTATATTATATTCATTGCTTATATAGGAGTCTTACAGTGTGAGATCTATTTCTTTTGTCCCGACACTTGGCATCTCTTGTTAGTAACCAGTTCGTCAATATCAGGCTTGAAATCTTGTGCAGCTGCAACTTTTATGAGGGATGAAAGGTGCTCAACAGTACTGTCGATGCCAACTTACGGATCTGCACATACGAGGGTGGCAGGTAAGCATACAAGCCTGGCACACCAACTTCGTTGTATTTTGCCTTCCGAATAGAATCTGACTGCAGTTCAATCAATTCCATTTGGATATTCTCAGGCGCATTCTCAACATTGTAAGAGAACAGCGCAAAGTCCTGTTTGTGTGAACTGAAATCACGAAAACGCTTATTGAATTCATTGCTCAGTAAATCAAGTTGGAAAACAAATCCTCCAAAAATCAGATTTTACTTTACTAAGTTTACTTCAAAGTTTATATTGTAAAATAAGCTGATATGCAAAAAGCCACCTGACCTACGCTAATTTTACAAACTGAAAATTACAAAAATATGCTAATAAACAACTCACCAACTTCTTGCTTCCACTTCAGATCTTCAGCTGTAGTCTGCACTAACTGTTTGTTACAATACTAAAAATTACATAAAACTATAACAAAAAAAACGTGAAAATATGCAAGCTATTACTACTCATGATGGTCAGTTCTGCCCAGTGGCCAGTCTCAGCAGCCCAGCCAGTAGTGTAACCTAGCAGGGGCAGCTCTAGGCTCGTGATGGCCCTGGGCAGAGAAAGAATCGGAGCCCCCTTCGCCCACCAATGTCAATATGGTATCTTGTGCATGGCGGATGGCCACGTCCGTTGCGGACACTGCATAGCCGCCCCATGCTCATGACACGCTTCTATACGCGCGTGTCCGTAACGAAAACCAAGTGGCGGCCCATGATATTCTCATTACGGCAGAACGTTACTACATATAGCTTACTGCTCCGACTCTAGCGACATTAGTAAATACAGTGTACTAATTAACAAGAAACACAATGTTTTTTGGCCACATTGCCGTCAGCTGTGTCGTTATTTTCTCTTTCTGTTTTATATTCAATATACTGTATATTGGTGTGGCGGCCCCTGGGATTTGGCGGCCCTGTGCAGGTGCACAGTTTGAACATGCCTAAGGCCGCTCTTGCTGCCCGCTGCTACAGCCTAGCACTTCAGTTGTGACATTGCGGCTCATTAACTTTGGTCAAGGCTCATGGCTATAATAGCAGATGACGTTTCCAGTATCATAATGCCATGGGAAAATGTACTTTTGTCAGAAGGCTAAAGTAAGAAAAGTCAATAAGTAACACTGAATATGCAGAATGATTCAATCACAAACGATAGTAATCATTTTGTACAAGTTCAGTGCTAACTAGGATCTGTTATGCAGGCCGCACAGATTTCTGGGGCCGCATGTTTGACATGCCTGATTTAATGTACTGTATATTTTTGAATATCTTTTTGTGCAAGTACATGCTTTTGATATTCAGTATTTTCATTCTTTGACTTGGATAATGGAATTGTTTTTGTTTGGTTTTAGGTTGTGCTTTAAAACAAAACGGGCAGTGTGTTGTAGTGGTTTAGGCTTTTGACCTCAAACCCTGAGGTTGTGAGTTCAAATCCTGATACTGACACTGTGTGACCATGAGCAAGACACTTCACCTGCCTCTGCTTCAATTAGAAAATGAAATATATGCAACCAAATTTATTTCTAATGTTGTAAGTCACCTTGGATAAGATAATAATAATAATAATAATAATAATAATAATACTATTAATAGACAGATACACATGGGATTACATTTTTGTCTGGGTTTTATTGGTTATTGATTATATTTAAGAAAGGAACGATGGTTTTCTGTACATTCAGTCAGGGTTTTCAGAGTATTCCTCTCCTTTTGATTTTTTGTCATTTTTTTTTAGCATTTATCATTTTATGATTTATAATAGTCACAAGCCTGCTTTTAAGCATTGCTGATTTTTATTTTTTCTGACTTATTGGAGCCCTAAGCCTAGTTTTTGAGTAAAGTCTACGTTTTGAGTTTGATGGTGCCCAGCAGATTATAACGCAAGTCCCCATATGTACTAAGGCAAAATCATACTACATGAACACTGAGCTACAGACCCTCACAGAGTTTTTACTGTGTAAATCATGTGGCATACAATGTTACTGACTGTCATGTGACATAAACATGCCATCCAACTTGATGTTCATTAAAGCTCCAAAATTAGGGAGCTATGAATGTTTGTGACTGTAACCTTCTCTAAATGTTAGCAGCAATTACTGTAACTACTCAGTTCTTTCCTCTTGTCATTGCACGTCCTGACGTAGAGAAGTGGATCCCCTCCCTTCCCCAGCTGTGCCTTGATATCCTGTCTATGAAAATAACAAACACAATAGGAGACAAAGCACCGCTTTGGCAGAGTTCCACAGCCAATGGAAACGGTGCTGATGTGTTTTTGAGTATGCAGACACAGCTCTGATTGTGATTGTACAGGGATTGAATAACCCTTGTTAAGGGCTCCAGAACCGCGTACTCTCCCAGTACCCTGTAAAGAATCTCTTGAGGAACACAGTCATATGCTACCTCTGAGTACACAAATCACACGTAGGCCGATTGGACATACTCCCATGACCCCTCCAGAATACTCATGAGGGAAAAGAACTGGTCCACCATTCCACAGCCTGGGTAGAATCTGCATTGCTTCTTCTGGATCTGAGATTCAATGATTGGATGGAGTCTTCTCTGTTGTACCCTGGCATACGTTTTTCCAGTTTGCCACTCCAGAGACGCAGCTCACGATGACCACACAACATTGAAAATACATGTCAGCCATGACAACCCAACAATGTCCAGAGCCTTCAGCATTTCTGGGTGGAACTCATCGACCACCGTCCATGGGGTTTTGCCACTGCAGAACTGCTTAACTATCTGAGTGACCTCCTATAGGAAAATGAGCATTGATCTCCCATCAGCTTCTGGCACTGTCTCCTCCACAGAGGGCACGTCCAGTCGGTCCAGAAGCTCCTGAAAGTGTTCTTATCACCACCAGACAACATCTTCAGTCCAGCTCAGCACATCTTCACCCTTGCTGAAAACAGTTTGGGCGAAGCCCTGCCCTTTTGAAGCCTCCTGATGGTTTGTCAGAACCTCTTTGAGTCTAATCAATAGTCACCCTTCATGTTTTCTCTGAACTCACCCCACACCCAAGTTTTTTGCTTCTCTGACCACTAAGGTTACAACCCTTTTGACCTGTCAGTACCTCTTTGCTGCTTTGGGAGTCTCCTGTGCTAACCATACACATAAACCTTCTTTTTCAGCCTGATGGCATTCCTCACCTCTGGTGTCCATCATTGGGTCTCTGGGTTGCCACCTCAAGAGGCATCGCCATAGCTCTTGGAAGACGCTTCTACAATTGAGGCTTTAAACAAGGCCCATTTGGGCTCTATGTCCCCAGCCTCACCTAGAATTTAGGAAAAACTCTTTGGAAAGGTGGAGCTCAAAGAATTTTTGACATGGCATGCCACAATACCCCCAGTCATCCATGAGTGTCCAAAACATATGTTCACAATCTGATGATATGATTGTAAAATCAATCATAGTTCTTTGGCCAAACGTGCTCTAGTACCAAGTATACTTATTTTCCACCTTAAGTTCAAACATGGAGTTTGTTATTGATATACCATGCCTAGCATAGAAGTCCAATAACAAAACACCACTCAGATTTAGATCAAGCAGGCTGTTTCTCCCATTACATCTCTCGAGGTGTCTCCATTGTTACCCAAGTTAGCATTAAAGGACCCATTCCAGGTACTCCAAGAAGCCCTGGTACTGCAAACTGACATTTGTTGCATAAGTACATATGACAGTCAGAGTCCACTCCAAGGCCTTTAGCTGCACAGAGGCAGCCTTCTCTCTGGGACAAACTTCAACATGCCACTGGGCAAGGTCTGAATAAAAAGCCCACTTCTGCCTGACGCCTTTTCCTCCATGGCAACTCCAGAGAAAAGGAGATTCCAGCCTCTTTTGAGGGGTTTGGTTCCAGAACCAAGTGAGTGGGTGTACATGAGCACCACTATATCTGTCTGGTGGCACTCTGCCTTATCCACTAACTCTGGCTTCTTTCCCCCAAGAGAGGTGACATTCCACTCCCCAAGTGCTGTATATGAAAAAGGGAAACTTTTAAAGATGCATGTATTTTCTGAACATTGTTATTCTAAAAATATTTATTAGCCAAATGCTCAGTTTTGCCACAATTGACACACTATGTCCTTCCTTTTTTCTAACCAATAGGCCTTTTACAGATCCTACAGGTGTAAAGATGCATGCATTCCCATACATTCACTGGCCACATTATTTAGGGCATACCTGTTCAACTGCTTGTTAATGCAAATATCTAATCAGCCAATCAAATGGCAGCAACTCAATGCATTTAGGCACCTAGACATTGTAAAGGCGACCTGTTGAAGTTCAAACTGAGCATCTGAATGGGGAACATACTGTAGGTGATTTAAGTGACTTTGAACATGGCATGGAAGTTTGTGCCAGACAGGCTGGTATGAGTATTTCAGAAACTGCTGATCGACTAGTATTTTCACACACAACTTTCTCTAGGATTTACAGAGAATGGTCCAAAAAAGGGAAGATATCCAGTGAGTGGCAATTGTCTGGGTGAAAATGCCTTGTTGATACTTTAGGTCAGAAGAGAATGGCTAGACTGGTTTGAGCTGATAGAAAGGCAACAGTCATTCAAATAACCAATTGTTATAACCAAGGTATGCAGAAGAGCATCTCTGAACACACAACATGTCAGACCTTGATGCAGATGGGTTACAGCAGCAGAAGACCACACAAGGTGCCACTACTATCGGCTAAGAACAGGCAACAGAGGCTATAGTGCACACAGCAGACTAATATTGGACAATAGACTGCAAAAATGTTGCCTGGTCTGATGAGACTCGATTTCTGTTGTGACATTTGGATAGTAGGTTCAGGATTTGACATCAACAACATGAAAGCATGGATCCATCTTGCCTTGTATCAATGGTCCAGGATAGTGGTGGTAGTGTAATGGTGTGGGGATATTTTCTTGGCACACTTTGGGCCCCTATAGTACCAAATGAGGACTGTTTAAATTCCACGCTACCTGAGTATTGTTGCTGACCATGTCCATCCTTTTATGACTGTGGTGTACCCATCTTCTGATGGCCTACATCCAGCAGGACATTGCACCACATCACAAAGCTCAAATCATCTCAAACTGGTTTTTTGAATAGAATTAGAATTAGAATTAGAACAATCTAGGCGAGAACAGGCCATTCAGCCCAACAAAGCTCGCCAGTCCTATCCACTTGTTTACTCCAAGAAAACATCAAGTCGAGTTTTGAAAGTCCCTAACGTCTTACTGTCTACCACACTACTTGGTAGCTTATTCCAAGTGTCTATCGTTCTTTGTGTAAAGAAAAACTTCCTAATGTTTGTGTGAAATTTACCCTTAACAAGTTTCCAACTGTGTCCCCGTGTTCTTGATGAGCTCATTTTAAAATACAAGTCTCGATCCACTGTACTAATTCCCTTCATAATTTTAAACACTTCAATCATGTCACCTCTTAATCTTCTTTTGCTTAAACTGTAAAGGCTCAGCTCTTTTAATCTTTCCTCATAATTCAACCCCTGTAGACCTGGAATCAGCCTAGTCTCTTCTCTGGACCTTTTCTAGTGCTGCTATTTCCTTTTTGTAGCCTGGAGACCAAAACTGCACACAGTACTCAAGATGAGGCCTCACCAGTGCATTATAAAGGTTGAGCATAACCTCCTTGGACTTGTACTCCACAGATCGTGCTATATAACCTAACATTCTGTTAGCCTTCTTAATGGCTTCTGAACACTGTTTGGAAGTTGATAGCTTGGAGTCCACTATGACTCCTAAATCCTTCTCATAAGGTGTACTCTCGATTTTCCGACCGCCCATTGTGTATTCAAACCTAATATTTTTACTTCCTATGTGTAATACTTTACATTTACTGACATTAAATTTCATCTGCCACAAATCTGCCCAAGCCTGTATGCTATCCAAGTCCTTCTGTAATGATATAACGGATTCCAAATTATCTGCTAATCCACCTATCTTGGTATCATCTGCAAACTTAACCAGCTTGTTACTTATATTCCTATCTAAATCATTTATATATATTAAAAATAGCAGCGGCCCTAGCACTGACCCCTGTGGAACACCACTCTTAACATCGGCCAGTTCTGATGAGGTTCCTCGCACCATCACCCTCTGCTTCCTGTGTCTGAGCCAATTCTGCACCCATCTAAAAACATCACCCTGAACTCCCACTTCTTTTAACTTGATGCCCAACCTCTCATGTGGCACCTTATCAAATGCTTTCTGAAAGTCCAGATAAATAATATCATAAGCTCCACTTTGATCGTATCCTTTTGTTGCCTCCTCATAGAATTCCAACATGTTAGTAAAACACGACCTCCCTCTTCTGAACCCATGCTGACTGTTCAGAATAACTCCTGTCCTTGTCATGTGTTGCTCAATCTTATCCTTAATAATTCCTTCCATTAATTTTCCTGTGATGCTTGTTAAGCTTACTGGCCTATAGTTGCTTGGATCTGCCCTGTCACCCTTTTTATATAATGGGATGATATTTGCCATTTTCCAGTCCTTTGGAATCTCTCAGTGCGCAGTGACTTCCTATAAATATGTGTCAAGGGTTTATATATGTACTCACTAGCCTCCTTAAGAACACGAGGATAAATATTATCTGGGCCTGGTGATTTGTTTGATTTCATCTTATTTAATCTGAGCAGCACTTCTCCCTCTACAATTTCCAAATCCCTCAGTACCTCCTTAGTAGTTGCATTTACCTCTGGCAGGTTATCCACTTGCTCACTTGTAAACACCTCAGAAAATGTAAGTTTAGGGCATCTGCTATTTCATTGTCTGTATCTTTTAATTCCCTTTACTATTCCTGATGAACTTGACCTCCTCCTTAACTGTTCTTTTACTACTAAAATACTGAAAGAATCTCTTGGGGTCTTCTTTGCCTTATCTGCTATATTCCTCTCCAACTGTCTTTTAGCCTCTCTGATATCCTTCTTAATGGTTGCCCTCATTTTCTCATACGCTTCGGTTCTCTTTGCAGTCATTAGTCTTATATGCCTTATACAGCAGTTTTTCCTTTAACTTCTTTTTAAATCTTTATTAATCCATCGTGGAGTTTTTTTTAGTTTCCTATTACTTCCAAATTTAGGTATGTATCTGTCCTGCATTACATGTAAAACATTTTTAAACCTGTTCCACTGCTCCTCGACTGTCTCCACATTTAAAAGCTTATCCCAGTCTATCCTACTTAGACTTTGTCATACCTGCTCAAAATTAGCCCTACTAAAGTTCAACTTAATAATTTTAGTCTTTGCATCTGTACTCTTACAAAATACTGAGAATTGTATTACATTATGGTCACTTGACCCTAGTGGTTCAATCACCTCTACACCCTCAATTCTATCCTGATTATTACAGAATACTAAATCCAGATAGGCTTCACCCCTTGTTGGTGCTTTAACATGCTGTGTTGAATATGTCAATGAGTTCACTGTATTCAAATGGCTTTCACAGTCACCAGGGGCCTCATGTATAAGCGGTGTGTACACACAAAATGTTAGCGTATGAAGCGTTCCCTCGTCAAATCACGATGTATAAAACCCAAACTTAGTGTAAAGTCATGCACCTTTCCACGGTAGCTCATACCCTGGTGTACATAAGTTCTGCGCTCAGTATTGCAGACTGGCGGCATCCAGCGTCAAAGCAGTGCTACTGTTCCTGTATGGTTACCCTTTCTTTTTTAGATCCACATCCCTGACGTGGCTTTATAAATACACTGAAATTAACCCGCCTCATATTGTTTATTAGTTTAATGCATCTGATTGTAATTAACCTGTAACAATATAATGGTCCACAGAATGGTCAAACTATTCTAAATACAATAGCTGCTTTAAGCGTTGTTACTGTCACTGTACCTTCTTCTTCTTTCAGCTGCTTCCATTAGGTTGCCACGGCAGATCATCTTTTTCCATATTACTTTCTACTACACCACTCAGAGTATTTATAGCTGTATCTGAGTAGGGAATCACAGCTGTACAGCAGCTGATTGGAAAGAGAATTATCGTATACAGCATCAAGCACCGCGCTGCCTCAGCCATGCTGTCTATTGAACTGCTCTCATACGGCAAATGCTTCCAGAGCCTTTCCTGTACTGACCTTGTTCAAAACAGCTTCATCCTTAAGAACTATAAACGCACTCAATCAGTCCATTAAGTGCTCCTTGTAGAACTGTTTGTACACAAGTACAATTACCTCCCAGTTATAATATTGCACAACCTGAGAGCCACTTTATAAAGCACGTATTTACATATGCTACGATATCATTTTAAGATGAAATGCAGCAAAATATGTTTATTATATTATACAGATAAAACTTTAACTTAATTTAAATAATCTGTATTGTTAATAAATAAACATGTGAAGAACGGTGTCACAGCTGCTAGCAAAGGAGCTGGCGCTCCATTCATGGATTGTTCCTGCCTCGTGCAGTATTCTTGCTGGGATTGGCGTGACACTGGATGGATAGAATAATTTAACATGTACTACTGAAGATATTTCAATGTTCCTTAAAAGTTTTGAAGACTATGCATTCTAAACTTACAGATGGCTTAACGCTCTATTACAGAGCTGATTGTGTGGCAATTGGGTATTTGGAGAAAGAAAATTAAGGGATGGGGTAATTGGGGTTAGTACGTTTAAAAGACAGTACTGCTGCAAGAAATTATTTCATCGAAGGTTGGCGCATCTCACGTGTAAAAAATTCATCATCAGAAGGCTTTTTACCTAAAAATAAAGGCTATTAGGACTTCGAGATAGACAGAAAGAGTTTTAAGACTTTATTGCAATAAATCAACAACACGGACTCAAGCCAATTGGGCTGAATGAGATTGAGCCCTGAACATTGCCATAATCAAAGTTTTTTTAACAATTTCTTATCATTTTAACCTTGTTCAATGAGCTCATTCTGCACCTGGCCATACTGTCTATTGTTTCTTCCAGTTTCTGTTTTTTCTTATTCTTGATTGGTTCTTCAACTGGGAAGATGTCCTCTATTCCATATTTGGTCTTTCATGGTGTCACTTCCTCCTCTAGCCTTTCATGCTATGCTGTATTGGTGGCCTAAAGCTAAACTTTTATTAAAAGAAATATTGTATATGCTCTTCATTTAATCATTGCTTGGCATACTTGATTTGTCTTCATTTCTACACTACAGCTAATCTATACTAATAAAAGGCGAAAGCCCTGACTGACTGACTGACTGACTGACTCATCACTAATTCTCCAACTTTCCGTGTAGGTAGAAGGCTGAAATTTGACAGGCTTATTCCTTACAGCATACTTACAAAGTTAAGCATGTTTCATTTCAATTCTACACATAAGCGATTCGACAAGCGTCCGCCATGTTAGAAGGCTGAAATTTGGTACTTATTTCGTGGTATGATGCCACTGTCGGCCACCATATTGAACTTTCAACGTCTTTGTTACTTATGGGCCCATCTTCAAGAAATTTGGTACTTTCGTGTTCTACAACGCTAACTGAATCCTACTTATGTACATATATACAGTAATCCCTCCTCATCCGGGTATGTTCCAGAACCGCCAGCGTATAGGTGAAAATCACAAGTAGAAACCATATGTTTGTATGATTATTTTTTATATATTTTAAGCCTTTGAAACTCTCTCTATACTGTTTATAAATATTCTCCGCACAGTTATACAGTGAACCCTTGTTTACCGCAGTTAATCCGCTCCAGACAGATAAATGAATTTCCAAGTAAGTAGATTCTTTATTTATAAATCTAATATTTTCGCAGTTTGAGCATAGAAAACCTGTTTCACGACCTTCTAAATACGTTTTAACATTATTAGAGCCCTCTAGACATGAAATAACACCCTTTAGTCAAAAAGTTTAAACTGTGCTCCATGACAAGACAGAGATGACAGTTCTTTCTCACAATTAAAAGAATGCAAACATATCTTCCTCTTCAAAGTCTGCGTAAGGAGCGGGAGAATGTCAGAGAGAGTAAAGTAAAACAATGAAAAATCAATAGGGCTGTTGCGCTTTTTAAGTATGCAAGCACCGCGATAAAGCAGCGGCAATGAAGGGATCAATGCGAAGGTAGCCTTTCAGCATTTTTACAGGAGCGTCCGTATCTTCTAGGCAAACAGCCTCTGTGCAAAGCCCTCTGCTCACATCTCCTCCGGTAAGTGCAGAGAGCGCGAGAGAGAGAGCGCGAGATTAAAGCAAACAATCAAAAAATCAATAAGTGTACTTTTGGACGCACCTCGATAAAGCTGCATTTCTTAGAGGAGCGCCCCATTATCCACCTAGGCAAACAGCTTCTGTGTAAACAGCACCTCTGCTCACACCCCGTCCAGGCGAGAGAATGTCAGAGAGGGTGAGATAGAGGCAGAGACAAACAAACAATTGAGCACCAAGCGCAAGGGAGGCATATCTTATAGCATTGAGTTTTGGATTAATATGTAATACGCGGCTCTGATTGGGTAGTTTCTAAGCCATCCGCCAAGAAGCGTCCCCTGTATATGAAATCAACTGGGCAAACAAACTGAGGAAGCATGTACCATAAATTAAAGACCCATTGTCCGCAGAAATCCACGAATCAGCGAAAAATGCATAATACACATTTACATATGCTTACATATAAAATCCGGCGATAGAGCAAAACCGCTGAAAGTCAAAAACAGCCGATACAGCAAAGGATCACTATCGTCTATAGCCTGCAGCTCGGTCACCGTGTGAGGTGGCATTGGGTCCCCATCCCAGCGCCTCACCGCGTTGTTGGCTACCTGCCTATATAAGGCCGTCCGTCGCTCCAGTCTCTACATTCCCTTCCTTGCCGCTGGATTCACATCTCCTGCTGATAACTACAGCCTTTTATTTAATCCACGGCTTCTCCGCTATTTTATTGTTCATTTATTCGATTATAGTTATTGTGTAGGTATTTTAGACTTACTTTACATTGTTCAGGTACCCATTTCCTTTATCATTCCGACCGTACCCCATTAACATGTCTATCCGAGGTAGTCACCGCGATCAAAGAACTATCACTTATCAGTGGTTTCCATGCCCGGAGATGGCACCTACCTTTTCCATTCTCTTTGTTACATAGTGCACGGCCATATCAGGCTCGCTCTTGATATCCAGAGGAACATTGTGTCTTATGTATTGAATGACTGGGACAGGTTCAAGGTGTGGACTGATGACGTACAAGAGATAAACATACTACACAGGAGCACTAGAAGAGTGAAATGCTTAAGCCCTTCACCATGCATCTGCATGTGAGTTGATGGCTGCCGCTGAATTGTTCGGTTGTCGCTTTCAAGCGTACCAAATTGGCCAAATATTTTACACCTTTTGACAACCGCCAATGCCTCTTAAACATCTTAGATTGACAGATGACGATTTCAGTAGTGGACACTTTGATGTTTATAAATGTTTAAACTCTCAAAAGCTGGATGTGAAGTTATCGATGAAACCGGTTGTATACTTACAACGCTTGACAGATGCTGAATGTCTCTTCAACACAAGTCCTACAAATACTGTCGTAATTGAAACAAACCATGAAACTCAAACCTATTATGACAGCAGCAATCCAAGCTGTGAGATTTGAAACAAGACTGTACGTTGCATGCTCAAGAGTAAGCTCAGCTCAACTTGGTCATATTACAACGGAGGGCCAAACTCACAATGTGGTATACAAAGAGATCCTTAACAAATATTATTGGTATATTTTCCTCAGTTTAAAAAGGTTTCATTTTCTTCTTAATAAACATTTTAAGGCAGTACTTCGCCGCTGCGAAGCGCGGGTATTTTGCTAGTTTCTAATATATTCTTCTAATACTTTTGCTAAAGCCTGAATATACTATTTTCTCTTCATGCATTACATCAGTGTGACCTTGCTTGCAGCAAAAGCCTTTTGTTGCCTTTCTGCTGATTCATCAATCCAGCTGGTTTCGATATGTGCCTTCCAGAGCCATCTTCTCTGTGTTATCGCTTCCTAGCTTCCTAGCCTTAAATCACAGGTGTTCTCAAACTCTTATCCTGTTCTAAACTGGTTTCTGTGCGTCAATTTACTGTTCTTTTCTTACTCTGGGAATTTTACTGTAAGCTTAAAAATTAATGCAATATAACTGATTTTTTAGTTAACTATTTGCTTGACCTATCTTATTTGCTTAACATTCTAATTTATGCTTAATCTAATGTTTTAGAAGCTTTTAATTACTTTTTATGGCTCTTTATGTTAATTTGCTATTCTCTATGCTAATATAAACATTTTTCCTTCTACATTCCTCCCTTTTGAGGCTTAATCAAGCCTCAACATCTAACCTGATTCCAAAAGAAAGGTAGGGGATGTTGGTTCAATTCTTCTTTGGAGCCATACGGACCCTCACAGTTCTTCTTAATCTTCAACACCCATGCCCGCCTCTGGTGGCACAGGAGAAACATCTCTACATCAATCAACTAAGAGGTAAAGACTTCCTGTTCCTGGCCACCGTAATAGTCGAAATGTATAATTAATCACATGCAGATAATATTGACAGAGAATATAACATAATCC
>NW_024386120.1:0-10531 GCF_016835505.1 Polypterus senegalus | reverse complement strand
CTTTTAACCGCTCATTTAATCATGGCTAGTCGTGAAAAAATTAGAAAATGGAAGGAGGATTACACTGGGTATGGCTTTACCAAAACAATTATTGATGGCGAATAAAGTATTCCTTATTCATAAAGTTTCAATTGGTGATCTGTTTTTCTGCGTTAACCTCATATTTTTCCTACTTCTTCTCAAACCAAGTGCGAAATCGGATCGTCCGTCACAGGTGAAGGTAAAATGAATCGGGAAGCGTTGATATATATATGTATGTGTGTGTATATCTATACTAATAAAAGGCAAAGCCCTCACTGACTCACTCACTCACTCACTCACTGACTGACTCACTGACTGACTCATCACTAATTCTCCAACTTCCCGTGTAGGTAGAAGGCTGAAATCTGGCAGGCTCATTCCTTACAGCTTCCTTAAAAAAGTTGGGCAGGTTTCATTTCGAAATTCTACGTGTAATGGTCATAACTGGAACCTATTTTTCTCATATAATGTAATGGAGTTGAGCTTGAGCCGTGGGGCGGAGTTTCGTGTGACATCATCACACCTCCCACGTAATCACGTGAATTGACTGTCACACAGTACCTAGAAAACAAGGAAGAGCTCCAAAAGCGCTGAAGAAAACATGCATTATACAATTGAGAAGGCAGCGAAACAATAAGAAGCGAGCGAGTCACACATAGAACCATATTCATGATTGCAGCTACTTCGAAACAAAGCACGTGTAAACCTAAAGTTTAAATTAAGTTCATAGACAGGCTGCCGCTGGAGTTTGCCATGCCCACGGCTAATGCGGATACAAGTTTAATGAGAGGACGAGGATATAAACGAGTTTTGATCACTTTGTAACTAAGTTAAAATTACTGGTGAAGGGCTGTGTTTATGCAAATTCTGACAGACTGTTTTGTGGGGATTGACAGTTAAGGCGGGTGGGGGTGTCACGTCATCATCTCCCGTCCCATTCACCTCATTTCGTTTTGCGCTGAGCTCCGCACCTAACTCAGTCTTGAGGAACCAAGTTTGTGACGCTGCCACCAAATACTCACAGAAAAATCCACAAGTTAATACACACGCTGTCTCTAGAGTTTCTCCACACTGAATCCTCCAGGCACTACTTACAAAAGGTTACATTGACAATCGTGTTACAGTTTTTTAAAATGTTTCTTTTCTTAGCACAAGCACAGCTGAGAAGCTTTGATGCATGTGCTCCATAACGCGTTAAAAAATCACGCATTTAATCACACTTTGCATTACAAGCAAAGGGAACTTCTGTCAATGCATGATTTCCTGGTACACCGATTACATTGATCAGCGCTTCCCGATTCATTTTACCCTCGCAACCCCCTTGGTTTGAGAAGAAGTATGAAAAATATGAGGTTAACACAGAAAACAGATCACCAATTGAAGCTTTTGAATAATCGATTCGCCATCAATAATTGTTTTGGTAAAGCCATACTCAGTGTAATCCTCCTTCCATTTTATAATTTTTCCGCCACTAGCCATGATTAAATGAACGGTAAAAAAGTAAGAGCGAAGCGAGGGTGACTTATTCAGGCAGGCAGGCGACAGCTCAATAGCTCGAATTTGGATATAAGTGGGTTCTATTTAGTCGCCAGAAATATCTTTGTTAGGAATGGAAGTTGAATTTAGTTTTAAATTTCTATGGTAAAGAAAAATGTTATGCAATGATGACTAAATTTAACTATATAAAGTCAAAACTTTATATATAACTTCATTCGAATATATAAAGTCAAATCTTGATTATATAAAGTCACTGTCGGAATATATAAAGTCAAAACTTGAATATATAAAGTCATTCCAAATATATAAAGTCAAAACCTGAGTATATAAAGACGGCGTTGGAATATTTCTGAATATATAAAGTAAGCGCTGGAATATATAAAGTCAAAACTTAATTATATAAAGTCAGCGCGGAATATACAAAGTCAGCTGGAATATCCATCCATTTCCCAACCTGTTGAATCCGACCACAGGGTCACGGGGTCTGCTGGAGCCAATCCCAGCCAACACTGGGCAAGGCAGGAACCAATCCTGGGCAGAGCACATGCATCATTTTCAAAACATTAACCCGAACAGTGTTTTTTAATTTATTTTTCTGAATACGCTTTTGTTAACTTAGTTCAGTTCAGAGTCGTTTCAATGGATAGATTTTGACTTTCACTTTATATATTCAATAGTGAGTTTATATACTCCGATGTTGACTTTATATAATCAGGAATGACTTTATAAATTCGATGCTGACTTTATATATTCAGGTTTTGACTTTATATATTCCTCCGCTGACTTTATATATTTAAATTTTGACTTTATATATTCAGAAAAAGTTTTGACTTTATGTATACCGACGCTGACTTTATATATTCAAGTTTTGACTTTATATATTCCGACAGTGACTTTATATATTCAAGTTTTGACTTTATATATTCTGACTGACTTTATATATTCACAAAATCAATGTATTTGCCTGTTTGGCACCCCATAGTATATGTGTGTGTGTATATACAGTATGTACACATGTATGTATATATATATATATATATATATCCTGCCAGCTCTTGTGATCTCACTCTCCTCGCCTCGCTGCCGCCTGAACCGCTGTCAGAGAATCGCGACTTGCTGCCGGTCATTAATATCATGGCCAATTTCGGCGACTTCTCCTCATGCTGTACGGGAGGACAACACTCACCTTCCCCACCGTACTCCTCCAGCCAAAGGCTCCAGCGCCGCTGCTCTCTGCAGCCTGCGGCGCCTCGGATTATGTGATCGCCGCCCCTCAGCTTCTCCAGATCCACGGAAAGAGCACATACCACCTGCAACAAAGGTGACTCTGCAGGCCAAAGGCACTCCTCCGCTCCCAGAGCCACCGGCAAGAACAGGGAGACAGGCGCCGATGGGCTTACCTGTCCTTCAGCAGCACACGCCGCCTGCCTCCTGCGGCCTCTCCTCTGGCTCAATCGGGTCTCTCTCTGGCCCGGACGGACATTCATTGGTCCCGCTCCAACCAATCATCGGCGGGCACACAAGACACACCGCCCAATCCCGCCTGCAAGCAAGTGGAACTTCCGGTCCGCGCCATTTTGGCTCTTTTCTTCCCAGTGCGCGGCATGCTGGCTCTTTGGGTTGCAGCGTCTCCTCTCAGCAGCTCTCCCAGCTGCTGCTGCGTCAACGATCGACATGCGCTGCCATCGACAAGGATCCAGGCACCCCTTGTTGAACACAAAACACACGCCCCTGCAGGGCCAGTTGTTGGCAAGCAGGAACTTACCTCGGGTCCTGTCTGTCCGGGAAACGTCCCTGGCATGGCCTCGCTAGGTGACATGCCGTCCCGGGCGCCTTCTGCAGCAGCATGCTCGCTGGGGCCCGCTGCACTCCTTCCTCCACACCCGGGAGTCTGGTTATACTGCGGACCGGCGGCGGTCCGTTGGGAGAACCACTCCTGCTGGGTTGTGCACGCCCGCCCCGCAGCGAGTGTGTGGGATCTGCTGCTGTGTGGGCCGCCCACAGACTGATTTTTACTGCAGGTCCCTGTCTTGTAACAGACAGAGAATCCTGCCGACTACACCACTGTGGAACGGGACCCGACACAGACAGATGGACATCATTAGTTCACCCAACATACGCTTATTTACACAAATATTTACAATTCCTTTAGTGCACGTCCCAGTGCCTCCAACACCGATCCCCCAAAGTTCAGGCCTCACAGTCACCAAATGCCTTTCCTTCTGGCCGCCTCCACCCCACTCTCGAGCTCCGCCCTCTTCCACCCACTCTTGCTGATGACAGAAGGGAGGCGCCCCTTAAATAGCAACCGGATGGGCTTCAGCTGCTTTCCCGGCAATCCCCATGGACACACCCCGTGGCGGAAGTGCCGGCTGCGCACCCAGAAGACGTCCAGTGTGTCCCCTGACGTCTTTTCCCCAGCACTTCCTGGTGTGGCGGAAGTGCTGAGGTCCAGGGTTCTTCAGGCACCAGGGCGCTGCCTGGCTTTGGCCACGGGCCCCTACAGGGTTGGGCTTCCAAGTACTCTACCTGTGGCCCCAACACAACCAGGGCGGTCGCCTCGGGTCTGGAGGAGGCACAAGCCCTCCTCCGTCCTCCTGCCCCGGCTGGGCTCCACCCCAGCCACATGCGACAATATATATAAGATAGCTCCTGTAGCCACAATAAATGCCTTTATTGAACAGACAAACCAGGGGTGAAGTTCCTTTCTACTGCAGCCACAGCCGCACACACATAAAAACATCAATAATCTATTAGAATAAAAGGCAAAGCCCTCACTGACTGACTGACTGACTGACTGACTCACTGACTCACTGACTCACTGACTCACTAACTCATCACTTATGACAGCAACACTCATGACAATGTCAATCATGTTACGTTATTATTTAAATGTTTCCTTTTCTTTTTCATTACTTCTTTAACACACTATTTCTCCCTTGCAAGGCGAGGTATTTTGCTATATATATATATATATATATAAATGACCTCCAAAGAGAGCGGAGACTTTGATCATGTGAACGTGCCTCCTGCCCAGCAAAAGTCGAGCAGCCGGGCGCAAGATAGTTGTGCCGCCTTTGAGACGCTTGACTGCGCTTCTGCCTTAAGTCAAAGTGAGCACTTTTAATTTTTTCATCCTCCCCGCGCTATAGCCCAGACAAGTGCAAACACGGGACCCCTTTTCTGCACCGCGGCAAAATAATATTAAGGCGCTTCACACTTTCTTTTGCACGTGTACGATTATGAGGTCGTCAGCTCGGATTATGAAGACACGATAGGAGTGGAGGACTGACAGTGCTATCACAGCCGATTAATGGCAGGGACGCCTCACCAGTCTACACAAGACCCACCGCGGACTGTCCCCAAAAGGTGCTCATATCGTCAGCGAAAACATCTCTCACACTATATAAAAGAAAAAGGCAACTTTCCTTTCTTTATACCTTTTTTCCTTTTATCCCAAACCAAAGCCTTTCTCTTAACACTGCAGAGGACACAAAACTAATTTTCTTTAATTGCTCCTAATGCCGGTAAGGCACATTACCAGAGGCAGAAATTTGGACGCTCACATAGAAAATATAATTTCTATACCACAGCCGCCGTGTAGCGCCTTTCAAAAGGGATCTACTACCGAGAGATGATCCATATACATTTTAGCTGCTGTTAGTACTACTTACCTGTTGTGTTACACCGCCTTTAAAATGTAGTTTATCCAAGAACCACTCCAGTAGTGCTCAATGTACCTGTACTTCTTAAAACGCTAATGTTTTACTGTTTAATAACTTATAGACTACATTTTATTATTTTTCCCTTGCACTCAGTGACCAAAGCTACACACATATAGACACATACATATATATATACACATATATACCTGTGTGTATGTGTATATATATATATATATATATACACACACACACCTATCTACATTGTAGATACACACTTTTGACTAGGCCACTCCAAAGTCTTCATTTTGTTTTTCTTCAGCCATTCAGAGGTGGATTTGCTGGTGTGTTTTGGGTCATTGTCCTGTTGCAGCACCCAAGATCGCTTCAGCTTGAGTTGACGAACAGATGGCCAGACATTCTCCTTCAGGATTTTTGGTAGACAGTAGAATTCATGGTTCCATCTATCACAGCAAGCCTTCCAGGTCCTGAAGCAGCAAACAACCCCAGACCATCACACTACCACCACCATATTTTACTGTTGGTATGATGTTCTTTTCTGAAATGTTGTGTTCCTTTTACGGCAGATGTAACGGACATTTGCCTTCCAATAAGTTCAACTTTTGTCTCATCAGTCTACAAGGTATTTTTCCAAAAGTCTTGGCAATCATTGAGATGTTTCTTAGCAAAATTGAGACGAGCCCTAATGTTTTTTGCTTAACAGTGGTTTGCGTCTTGAAATCTGCCATGCAGGCCGTTTTGCCCAGTCTCTTTCTTATGGTAGAGTCGTGAACACTGACCTTAATTGAGGCAAGTGAGGCCTGCAGTTCTTTAGACGTTGTCCTGGGGTCTGTTGTGACCTCTCGGATGAGTCGCCTCTGCGCCTCTTGGGGTAATTTTGGTCGGCCGCCACTCCTGGAAGGTTCACCACTGTTCCATGTTTTTGCCATTTGTGGATAATGGCTCTCACTGTGGTTCGCTGGAGTCCCAAAGCTTTAGAAATGGCTTTATAACCTTTACCAGACTGATAGATCTCAATTACTTCTGTTCTCATTTGTTCCTGAATTTCTTTGGATCTTGGCATGATGTCTAGCTTTTAAGGTGCTTTGGTCTACTTCTCTGTGTCAGGCAGCTCCTATTTAAGTGATTTCTTGATTGAAACAGGTGTGTCAGTAATCAGGCGTAGGGTGGCTACGAAATTGAACTCAGGTGTGATACACCACAGTTAGGTTATTTTTAACAAGGGGCAATTACTTTTTCACACAGAGCCATGTAGGTTTGGATTTTTTCTCCTAAATAATAAAACATTTTGTGTTTACTTGTGTTATATTTGACTAATGGTTAAATGTGTTTGATGATCAGAAACATTTTGTGTGACAAACATGCAAAAGAATAAGAAATCAGGAAGGGGCAAATAGTTTTTCACACATTGTATACATACATACATACATACACACATATATAATTTGTGTGTGTGTATGTATGTATGTATGTATGTGTGTATATATGATGTGGATAGGTGTGTATATGTATATGTGTATATGTAGATATGTATATATGTATATAGATATGAAGATATGTATGTATATATATATATATATATATCTATAATAATAAAAGGCAAAGCCCTCACTGACTAACTGACTCACTGACTCACTGACTCACTGACTCATCACTAATTCTCCAACTTCCCATGTAGGTAGAAAGCTGAAATTTGGCAGGCTTATTCCTTACAGCTTACTTACAAAAGTTAAGCAGGTTTCATTTCGAAATTCTACACGTAACGGTCATAACGGTCGACAACGTTCGCCATGTTGAACTTTCTTATTTATGGCCCCATCTTCATGAAATTTGGTAGACGGCTTCCTTGCGCTAACCAAACCGATGTACTTACTTATTTTGATGGTATGACGCCACTGTCGGCCGCCATATTGAACTTTCCAACGTCACCAATTTTCAAACTTCCCGTAGGTAGAAGGCTGACCCATCTTTACGAAATTTGATATGTGGCTTCCCGCGCTAACCAAAACCGATGTACGCATTACTTGTTTCAGTGGTATGATGCCACTGTCGGCCGCCATATTGAACTTTTCAACAGTCTTTGTTACTTATGGGCCCATCTTCAAGAAATTTGGTACACGGGTTCCCAACGCTAACTGAATCCTACTTATGTACATATATATGTCCATAGCCTCCAGCTCAGTCACGTGTAAGGCGGCGTTGTCCCCATCCCAACGCCTCCCACGCTGTTGGATGCCTGCCTATATAAGGCCGTCCCATCGTTCCAGTCTCTACATTCTCTTCCTTGCTTCGCCATGGGATTCACATCTCCCTACTGATAACTACAGCCTTTTTGTTTAATCCACGGCATCTCCGCTGTTTTATTGTTTGTTTATTACAATTATAGTTATTGTATAGGTATTTTACACTTACTTTACATTGCTCAGGTACCCTTTTCCTTTATCATTCCAACCCACATTACCATGTTTATCGAGATGATCACTATCGATCAAAGAACTATCACTTACCGAGCGGTTTCCATGCCCGGATATACCACCTACCTTTTCCATTCTCTTTGTTACATATTGCACGGCCATATCAGGCTCATTCTTGATATCTGGAGGAACATTGTGTCTTATGTATTGAAAGACTGGGACAGGTTCAAGGTGTGGACTGATGACTGTACAGGAGATAATTATACTACACAGGAGCACTATAAGAGTGAAATGCTTAAGCCCTTCACCTATGGTTCTGCATGTGAGTTGATGGCTGCCGCTGAATTGTTCGGTTGTCGCTTTCAAGTGTACCGAAATGGCCAAATATTTTACACCTTTTGACAACTGCCAATGCCTCTTAAACATCTTAGATTCACAGGTGACAATTTCAGTAGTGGACACTTTGATGTTTATGAATGTTTAAACTATCAAAAGCTGGATGTGATTTTATCGCTGAAACCGGTTGTGTGCTTACAATGCTTGACAGATGCCGAATGTCACTTCAATACAACAAATCCTGCAAATACTGTCGTAATTGAAACAAACCATGAAACTCAAATCGATTATGACAGCAGCAATCCAAGCTGTGAGATTTGAGACAAGATTACTGTTCACATGGCCAACTGTATGTTGCATGCTCAAGAGTAAGCTCGGCGACAGCTTGGTCATGTTACAACCGGAGGGCGAACTGACAACATGGTATCCAAAGAGATCCTTAACAAATAATTATTGGCATATTTTCCCTCAGTTTAAAAACGTTACATTTTCTTCTTAATAAAAATTTGAATGTAGTACTTGCCATGTAAGCGCTGGTATTTTGCTAGTGTATATATATATATATATATATATATATATATATATATATATATATATATATATATATATATATATATAGACTCAAACCCATTATGACAGCACCAATCCAAGCTGTGAGAAAACAGTAAAAAGGAGGTATCAGACGTCGTGGTACATTTTCTGATGCAGCTAGGCGGAAACAACTTGTGACGCTGCCGCCAAATACACAAAACAATTACTTTCACAATCATGTTACGCTATTTTTAAAATGTTTCCTTTTCTTTTTCATAACTTCTTTAACACATTTCTCCATCGCGCTGGTATTTTGCTAGTGTATATATATATATATATATATATATATATATATATATATATATATATATATATATATATATAAACTCAAACCCATTATGACAGCAGCAATCCAAGCTGTGAGAAAACAGTAAAAGGAGGCGATCAGATGTCGTGGTACATTTTCTGATGCAGCTAGGCGGAAACAACTTTGTGACGCTGCCGCCAAATACACAAAACAATTACTTTCACAATCATGTTACGCTATTTTTAAAATGTTTCCTTTTCTTTTTCATAACTTCTTTAACACATTACTTCTCCGCTCTGGCTGGTATTCTGCTAGTAACTCATAAACTTGCAATATTATTTAGGAAAATCGCAACAATTTACTCACCAAAATGTGGATTATTTGTAAAGAAAATGCATCCTCCTCTCTTTCCTCAAAAACAGTTCAATTACTCTGTCGACGGATTATCTGTGCGCTTCAGTTCCATCAAAAGTTCCTTTCTATTGCCATCGGCTAATGCTGAAAGTCGAACCTGCCCTGTCATATTTCTGGTATAAGTTTTAATTCGCTTTAGGGCTGAAAATGTCCGCCGAGAGAAGCAGTGTACACAGGAATGGTCACCGCAAATATACCAATGCGAACAGCTGCCCCATGCTCTCATTTAAATTTTTCTGATGAAGGAAGTCAAGAAGATCAGTGGGAGATTTTCCTGCAAAATCATCCATGGCAAACATTACAGTCAGTTCTGTTTTTAGCGAGAGATCAAAAACTTCTCCGTGGCTGTTGTGTTAAACTGGAGGAGGCTGCATGCGGAAATTTTTCTTGTATTCCCGAAACCTTTGGGGCTCGAGCAGCGTGACAAACATCAGGTTTTCGTGGTCTTGAAATCTGGTTGGTCAGAGTGCGTGTGAGGATATTTCGCCCGAGCGCTTGCGGTGCTCAGTGGCCTCGACAGTTCCTCATATCAGCTTCTATCCAATCAATGGGTCTGAATACGGTGATGTTGCCGTCGCCTGCTAGAGGGCCGTATTGACACCAACTCAAAATCTGATTGGTAGAAGCAACAGGTTAATCGACATTTATTCTGTGTTAGAGTGCCTGCACAACGGATTGTGAAGGCCTCTGCCTGGCAACAAATGATGGCTGAAATGTGATTGGTTAAATGCTTTATTATGAAAATACATGCCTGGAAGTAGAACAACCATCGGAAAAGCTATGAAAGGAAGCAGACAGACTATTTGGAATTATTTAATAAGTATTCATGGACAAAATATAATTAACATCAGTTTGTGAATCAGATATTTTTACTAATGAATATGCTAAGCACAGTCCTTCACCCGCAAATATTTACCTTATATGGGCAAGCACTCAATTACGTGGAGGTGTGATGATGCGAGACGCAACTCCGCCTGCCACGGCCATTGAGCTGCAGTCTATTACAGTATATGGACGAAAATAGGTTCCAATTATAACCATTACGCGTAGAATTTTGAAATGAAACCTGCCCAACTTTTGTAAGTAAGCTGTAAGGAATGAGCCTGCCAAGTTTCAGCCTTCTACCTACACAGAAAGTTGGAGAATTAGTGATGAGTGTGTCAGTCAGTCAGTGAGTGAGTGAGTCAGTCAGTCAGTCAGTGAGGGCTTTGCCTTTTATTAGTATAGATTTCATTAAAAATAAAACTCCATGTGTTTTAGACTACTGATATAATTAGGCATTTATAGAAATCTAAGGAATATAATTTTATGAGTCCCAGAATATACAA
>NW_024386119.1:0-21152 GCF_016835505.1 Polypterus senegalus | reverse complement strand
AGTTTCAAACACATGGTTTCTAGATGTCCCAAGCTCATGGAAACTAAAAGTACCTTGTTTAGAGTCTGGGGCAGATTTGATAGTTGTGATGGAACCTTACAATAATTCTACCAATGTCCCTTCCCCAACTTTTCTCAGAAATTTCTACTCTGACAACCCAGCAGCTGTAAAAATCAAGCAATTCAACTTTAGTCTGGGAGTTAAACCCATTCATGATCCATGGTGTTGTCTATAGATGGGAAACACAAGGATCCTGAGTTCTAGAATTACACCCCCCTTTCAATTTGGCATTATTATAAGAACAATTATTCTTTATTTTTTTGTGTGAATTAAACCCCGGGACACAGACAGCGACATCGTTGCTCCACCACACACTGTTTTACACACTATTTACAACAGTTCCGTGAACCATAAACCCCAGTGCCTCTTGCAATTCCCAAAGTCAGGCCTCACAGTTCCTGTGCCTTCCGGCCTCCAGCCCTCTCTCCAGCTCCTGTCCACTTCACCGACATCCACCAATGACTGGGGGGGCCCCTTAAATAGGACCCCGGATGGGCTCCAGCTTCTTCGCACTCCTCCGAACCGCCCAGTGTGGCAAAGGGTCGGTTGCACCCCGGGCCGTCCGGTTCCCTGTGTCTTCCCCAGCACTTCTGGTGGCGGAAAGGCTGGGTTCCAGGATATTCAGGCACTGGGGCTCCGCCGGGCTGGCCACGGTCCTGCGGGGCTGGGTTTCCCGCCCTTCCCACGAGACTAACATAACCAGGGCGGACCCCTCACGTCTGGAGGAGGCACTTTTTGATATACCTGTTAATCCCTGAGGGAAATTGTTTTTTCGCATGACCTTGGTTTGTTATCCAAAGCCCTCTACCACACTTCATCCTAGGGTATCCTTCTTTCAAAGAATGATACAAAAATTAGTGAATTAAAAGAAATTGCCCCAATAAGATTTATTTGTATTCATTTATTGCCCGATATCCATGTTATTACCAAACTAATATCAAAGGGTTTTGAAACTCCAAAAACAAAGTCTCAAGAACTTCCCCTTATTTGAGATTACGATTGTTCTTTTAACTTATTAGGAGCCCATTATGCAGGGCAAATTATGTTTTGACTCATTCTGAATCACCAGGGGGGCCTAGCATAACTTTCGGCGAGAATTCAAACTAAAAATGGGTAAGGACAAAGCGGAAATGCTAACAAAAATCCCGATCTAAAACTGTATTTACCCCAAATTCCCGTTTTTGACCCCCATAAATCCCGGTCAGCATAAAAATAACCACGTGCCGTGCCCTTCTAAACTCCTCCAAATTACTCCCCCCCCACTTGACTCACTTCCCCCGGGGGTAAAAAATTTTAAAATTATACAAAGTTTTGTCTTTTTTCCTGCATTTTATCACTCTTTAAATTAATATTGTTTTTTTTCATTTCTGCTGCTGGAGTCTGTGAATTTACCCTTGGGATTAAAGTATTTATCTATCTATCTATCTATCTATCTATCTATCTATCTATCTATCTATACTATCTATCTATCTATCTATCTATCTATCTATCTATCACTCTACCCTTTGAATATGCAGATCAATAAATAGCCCTTAAGCTCAGTGTTCTGTGAAAAGGCAATATGAAAGCATGGGGAAAATAGGAAGAATTTCATGAATACTAAGTGAGGCAAGGAAAACATCACTATTGTTGGTTTTAACAGTGGTATAACACAAAAGAATTGATCGAAAGTGACACAGAGTGTCAGAGAAACTCAAAGCTCAAGTTCACAAAGCTCACAGTGTCAAAATAAAAAAGTTGTCAGATATCTAAGTTGCCATGAAAAGGGATCATGCCACCACTGAGGTCATATGAATGCTTGTGATGGTACAGAGAAAAGAAAAAAATTAGACACATAGTGTGAAATAAAGCTAGAAATGTTAATTTTAATCTCGAAATTTCCACTTTAATCATGTAGTTTATTGTCATTAAAGTAGAACATCATAAACTTCATCTTAAAATTGTTTAATTTGCTAGTTCTCAAATACCATTGTAACTAAAAGTAGCATGTTAAATGATTTGTTTTATATTTGATCTTCTATAGTGTTCTATGTGTGTAAATCACTACATGCTTCGGCTTTCTCTTCCTCTGACAGGACACAGAATCCATTACATTCATGATATTACAGCTATTTAAATGATGTTAACATTTTATCTGTATAATTCAATAAACATATTTGCTGATTTCATCTTAAAATGATATTGTCATCATATGTAAATATGCACTTTATAAAGTGGCTCAGGTTGTGTAATATTATAACTTTATCACTTAAGTTTACAGTGAGTTGATTGTACTAATAGTACAAACAGTTCTACAAGGAGCACTTGATGGACTGATTGAGTGCATTTATAGTTCTTGGGATGAAACTATTTCTGAACCGCAAGGTTCAGGAAAGGCTCTGAATCGTTTGTTGTATAACAGTAGTTCAAATAGACTCTGCACGTGGCTGATGAGTGCATGCTTGATGCTGTATGCCGATAATTTCTTCCGATCAACTGCTGTAGAGCTGTGATTCCACACTCAGATACAGCGGATAAATACTCTGAGTATTGCATTGGAGGAACAACGCTAAAGCAGCTATGACATTTGAATGTTTGGCCATTCCGTGAACCAATATATGGTTAATTTCAGTGTATTTGAAAAAAGCCACATCAGGGATGTGGATCTAAAAAAGAAAGGGAACCCACACTGGAACAAAAGCACTGCTTTGACGTCTGGTGCAGCCAGTTTGCAAAACCGAGTTCAGAACTTGCGTAAGCCAAGTATTTGACTTGTGTGAAAATGTGCGTGGCTTTATGGCAAGTTTAGTTTTTACATCATGATCTGAGCGTGGAAACGGGAGTACAACATTTTTGTACAACCACGGTTTTTACATGAGGTCCCAGATATGTTGTTATGGGCTTAGGTCCCAGAAGTCATGATGTGTGACAGAGTCGTGTGCCTTTCCTTGTAAATATTTCCTCCAAACATTTCTAAAGAGTCTTAATGTTAAACTTCTTGCTACTGACTTTTATTGGATAGACATTTTTACTGAGTTTTGCTTTATGTATTGGCATCAACACACAAATGTTTCCCTTTATGGTAATGACCCCTGTTTTGTGTTTTGGTTAATGTTTCATCTCCCAGTCCACTCTGCTCCCCAACTGCCTGCCAGTTTCTATCCTGGGCTAAGCCAAGCAGCAAATATGTGCATTTGATTAGTAAATTTTAAGTCTTTGTGTATTGTGCCATTAAAGTACATACAGCTCAATCAAACTTACCTATCTCAGTGGCCTTCTGGATAGGATAGATATATGGTCACTGAATTCTTCTCCCTGCATCAAAGGGCATCTTTGATTGCACTGTAGCTACAAGTACCACAGCAGGCCTGGCCCAGCCAACAGTAAACATAGATCCATATGTCTTACTGAGCTGGAAAACAAACAGAGCATAAATCTCCAGTTTTCCAAGAAACTAACTTCATGTAGCTTAGGCTCTTCTGATTCCTCCAGTGGTAAACATCATATAGTATAAAAAGCCCTAAGTGAAGACAAAACTGATGGTGACAGTGTCATTACATCTACTTTATTTGGCATCAGTTGAAAATGATCTGCAAAAGAAATCACCCATTCCATCACACCTATCCAAGATTCACTGTATTTCTCCAACCATACCCATACTATTCATATACCAAAGGAAATTAATAATTTAGGTTAAAGGATAACTTTGGTACTTTTCAAGTTTTCAATTTACTTTTTCACAATCAATATATATTAGTTTGACATATGAAATTTTCTTCAAAACTGAAGCATATTTAAATTCTAAGCAACTTAGAAAAAACAACTTGAGCCTACTTTTGTATTTTTATAATGAAGGTGAAGCCATAACACCTGCACTTCAGAACAGGTCATCCACCCTAAAGCTAAGCATGTTCAGGTCCAGCCAGTATTTGGATGGGAGACAATCTAGGAAAAGGTTGTGTTGCTGCAGGAAGAGGTGTTGGTGCGGCCAACAGGAAGCTCTCTCATAGTCTCTGTGTGGATCCTAATGCCCCAGTACAGTGATGGATCGCTGTCCTATAAATAGTGCAGTCCTTTGGATGAGAGGTAAAACCAAGGTTCTGACTCTCTATGGACATAAAGATCCCTGCATCCTTTGAAAAGATTAGGGTGTATCCTGATGTCCAAGCAAATTCCCATCACAACCTTATCCATCTGCTGTCTACTGGTTAGGAGACCGGTTCGCTTCCGGGTCCTCCCTTGGAGTTTGCATGTTCTCCCGTGTTCGTGCGGTTTCCTCCGGTGCTCGTTTCCTCCCACAATCCAAAGACATGCAGGTTAGGTGGATTGGCGATTCAAATTGCCCTAGTGTGTGCTTGTTGTGTGGGTGTGTTTTGTGTGTGTCCTGCGGTGGGTTGGCACCCTGCCCTGATTGGTTCCTGCCTTGTGCCCTGTGTTGGCTGGGATTGGCAGCAGACCCCGTGACCCTGTATTTGGATTCAGCGGGTTAGAAATGGATGGATGGATGGAACCTTATCCATTCTGGATCCCTGATCAACCCATGTCTCTAAATTGCTATTCTCTCATCCCTTCACCACCTAACAGTTCATGTGTGATTGGTATACTGGTGCAATAATGGCTGCTGTCAAATCATCCAGGTGGTACTAACACTGGTGGGGACTGCCTATGTAAATTGTAGAAGTGTCACAAACTAGTTATAGAATTATTTAATGCATGATGAGTCTGAAATGGACCGAGAGAATGGAGTATTGGTTTTGTAGCATTTTCCTATTGATTGAGGGCAAAAAGTGTTAAATACAGGAAATTGTCAACGGTTTCCCAGAATTCCATTAGTGCAGATTTGGGTTTGTTGTGTTACTAGCTTTTTTAATATTTTCAATGCAGTTTTTATGATTAATAGTTATGAGTGAATTTGAAGTGTCCTGATTTAGGCTGTTTAATTTGTGTAATATTATTGTCAGTTTTACATTTCAGATTGTTATTCTTTTCACAGACCCTGCCATGTAGATAATAAACACTGAAACATTGTGAATCTACTACAAACAACATTGTGTTTGACTTTTGAAAAGCAAACAAAGGATACAGTCACCTGCAACTTCATTCTCATTTTTCACTCACTATATGTGACACTGATGGTTTAAGAGAAGTGCAATTAGCAAAAATATATAGAATCAAAACTTTTCAGAAAAAGATTTTCACTGTTTTCATAACAACTGTTTTGTTCCAAACTTGCTCTGTCTCACTCTTAACAGACCTATGGGCCAATTGTTTCTATGTGCAGAATACTAGCAGTAATAACTTGCACAAAGCAATAGCACCAATCTTTCATTTCCATTGTCTTCCTTACTATCAGGAACTTACAAATTGCATATAGTTTTTACTGAAACAACATAAGAAACAGCAGCAGACTTCTATCTGACTAAATTAGTTGCATGTGGGCGCATTCAGACAGATATCTGTACTCATATTAGATTTGGGTCAGGTACTAAATTAATTTGAGAAGTCAATAAAATTAAAACAATCAAATATGAGGCAAAAATCAGGATAGTGACTTTAACCTGAAGTGTGAATGTAGCCTTAAAAAGGCTTGCCTTCATAAGACAATGGCTGTTTAATGTTCAACAACAGGTCAGGTCAGGTTGGGAGTATGCACTGGCACAATGCATTGCTAGCACCCACCACACGAAGAAACAGCTTGTGATCTAGTTGGCAGCCCTCCAGGTAGACACGCAGTCCAGTCAAACCCCTGAAATGACCATCATCTGCCACAGCCAGGGACAGATTTGTGTCCCATTGGCCTGGTCCAGCTGCTTGGGTCTTCAACAATGAGGATCCTTTAAGACAGATCACCCGAATCACGCCACATGGCCATAGTGCCATAACTGCTGCTCCTCACAATGCAGGTAATGTGCCTTATTTGGGACTCTATGAGTAATGACTTGTTTGAGACAAAGTCAAATCAATGGTACCCAAGGATTCTCCTAAGAGACACAGTACCAAAGTAGTCAAGAAGGGATCCATAAAATCTGTTCCACAAGGCAGCTCGATCAATGCTTTACAAAAATTGACAAAGGCTCCAAGAAAGTCTGCCAATATTCACATTTGTGCTCTATGAGAACCCCAGTATGAGGATGTGTCGATGGTAGTCATAAACCAGAGTGCTCCAGTTGCTGGTAGGTGAGCAAATGATCACGGATCCTATCGAGGATGACCATAGCAAGGACCTTATCCGAGCACAGCAGTGTTATCCTTGTTATGTTGCGAAATCCAGGCGATTACCATTTCCTTTCCAGTTAGGATGACAATGGGATGATGCCCATCTCCCAAATGGAAGCAAGCATTGCTTGCAATGCAAGAAGACAGCCTTCACCAGCCTGGAGAAGTTTACCCAGATAGCACAGATCCCTGACATTCCCTACCCTCTGCTGGTTCACCATCTGTGCAATCTCAGTGAGATGTCAAAGTCCTAGCCGGAGGATCAGCTTTAAACAGCTGCTCAGGTAGCCAGCCCAGCGGGTCTGAAATTGCAGCATTACTATAGGACCATTCCGTCACCTGCCTACTGCAACTCTCAGAGGAACGATTGGATGTGTGTAGTGCTGGATTCCTATTAAGCAGAATGTTGGTCACTAGACCATGATGGTGTATTATGTCATGCAGATTCCTCTAACAAACACCTCTGTATCTGCCCTCCAGAGCCCTCACAGCTATCATACCAGTTCCCAGTACAGAGTTACTCCTACAGAGAGCAGAAAGGAGTCATGTGTGCAGTTTCATAGCTGCATAAGGTTTCTTATGGTGGCTGGGGTGTACAATTCTGCCACCAACCCCAAATTCTTCCTGAATGTTGGAGGACCGCTTGCAGGGCAGGATGCAGTTAATATCACACCTAACAACAACAGCATCCAAAAGACGTTTTACAACAGCTTCAAAAATGTTCAATGTGTGAAAATTCTAACATGGTAATGTAAAATCACGGTTCCATTATAATGTTTTTTTTCAGGGATTCCCATCTCTCACTATTGCAGGGTGCTATAGATAAATAAATCTGTGTAGTCTGCATAACTGTGATAGCTCACCTTGTGTTTGAGATAATCTGGCCTTAGGGAGCATGTAACTCGAAAATAATAGTGGGCCCAGAATACATCTTATGTGTATCAATAAAATATCATGGATCATTGAGCTACAATCACCATAATTAACAAACAATTTTCATGTTTAAATAAGACTGATACCATTCTGTTTTCTCTTCTAAATTTTCTTTATACTGTGTAAAGCACTTTGAGAGCTGTACATCCTTGTATGAAAATGTGCTATAGAAATCAAAATTTGTTGTGCTGAATCAAGAAATGTTACAGCACTCTGATCAACTTTAATCTATGCAGCGGTTGTAATACCAAAATTTCATTTGAAAATGAAGATGTGCCCTGGTGGAAAAACTTCAGTTTTTGAACTGCAGATTGTTTATGTTAAATTTTAATTATTGTGCTCATATCTACCAAGAGGAACTGAATTTACAGGACTTTAATTATAGGCATTGCAAGCATTCTTTTGTGTTCTGCTGGAAGTTTATGCATTTGTTCAGTCATCTTCTTTTCCATCCATAATTCCATTATCCATCCCGCTAAATCCTAACTACAGGTCACGGGGTCTGCTGGAGCCAATTCCAGCCACCACAGGCAGCAAGGCAGGAAACAAATCCTGGAGCAAGGCGCACACAAACACACACACCAAGCACACACTAGGGACAATTTAGAATCCAATACATCTAACCTGCATGTCTTTGGACTGTGGGAGAAACGGAGCACCAGAGTAAACCTACGTGAGACATGGGGAGACATAGCAAACTCCACCAAGGAGGACCCAGAGCTTCTTTCCAATTACTTCCAATTACTTTGACCTGGGAATAGGAAATAAGATGCCACATTATAATTAATTTATAACTTGTGAACATATGGATGTTGTAGGAGTAAGAATTAAGAATTAAACTACAGCATAGGAAGGAAGGAGTGAGAGGTATTTAAAAATCAAACACTTTGATCAGAGTCACTTGTCATCAGGACAAGATAGCCAATCAAATCTCCAAAACCCCACATGCACATTTTAACATAAATATGGCTCATCTGAAAGGAAGGAAAAACACGACGAAGGCAGCTCAGAGATCAATAGACATGAGACAATTTGATTTGCACATAAGAAAATGTGACCTATGAGTAACACCGATTGCTAAATTAAAAGCAGGAACAGAACAACACACCTTGATATTTTGATTTTCACTAATCTTATGATGAACATATGAGAGTGACTGGCACACTCACCTGAGACTTTGTCTGATAGGATCACTAGTATGTGTATTGTGTGTGTAGTGTGGGGTGTGTTAATCTTCAAGGGCGAGTAGATGAACCCAATAAATGTTCCTGGTAAGTCTCTACAAACTTCACAATATTAGAATATGCAAAGCTAAGTATAAGCTCTATTAAGTGATAAATAAAAGTTGTAAAATGTATATTAGCAAGGAACCCGAAGACGTAAATTGGAACTGGTATTAGGTCAATACTATTTATATGTTTTATGTATTTCTTCATTAATACAGATGCTGGGCTTTTACTCAAATGTAGAATTAATTTGTCTAAAGCCTGAAAAAGCAATGCAGTATCTGTAGTGATACGCTGTTGTATCATTTAGGAATTGCTCTAGCAGTAAAGTTCCATTACAATATATATGTATAAAAACCTAAAATAAAAGGACTAATATAACAAAGATGCTACATCATAAGTGTTCAAAATAATCCACCATAAAAACTAAGGCTGACATGTCTGCCAGAAGTCAGGTTGCGTTAAACTGTTACTGTTTAAACAGTGCATATCGAACTGTTTAAATAAGTATTTAAACATTCTCTTAGACACAGCTTTTTTTTTGATTACTCTCAATCTTTGTACAGATAGTAGTGCAATCTGCTAGATGTTCATTATACTCTGTAGTTTATTGATTTGACCTATGCGTTTTAAATTAATTCTTAGGACATACTTTTGGGATTGAAAATGAAAACAGAAACCTTGCTTATTAGCCTGGGATAATTAAAATGAGCATGGTTATCAACCTGGAAAAGAATGCAATTTGTAATGCAAACATTTCCAAGGTTTTGAAATTATCAGTCATTCATGTAATCGTTAACTCCACAAAGAGAGAGGGCCCTGTAACTCTGGAAAGAATACTGCACAGAACACCTGAAAGAAACCGACAGAGAAAGAGAGAGAAGTTCTTCACCATCAGTCACTGACAAGGCATCTGCACTTCTGCTAAAACTGGCAAATACAACACCTCTGCAGACTGAAGAAGCCTTTAAATCAGAAGTGCACCCAGGTTTGAAGAGACTCATCCTCCTCATCATCTGTATCCTTAAAAATTGTATATTTCTATTATAATCTATTAAATGATTTTTCTAATTTTGCTGTTTTTGGTTTTACTGTATTTTATTAATTTTGCCTTATTGCAATAGTGAGTTTATATTGTTTGCTTGGGCCAAGGTGTAAGTGTTAAGAGCACCTAGGGTGCCAAGAGAGAACTCTCTGAAAACAAACACGAATGAGAAGGGGACCCTGACTCGTCCATGCTAGTAGGTTTCTTTGCTTGAGGCAGCTGCATACATGCACATATGTTGATACAAGTACAAGTTTCATTTTTTGAGCCAGCTGTACTATGAACAGATACACCTAGATTTCATATAAACATAAGAGTCAGTGCCTTCCATAATGTTTGGTCAGAGACACATTTATTTTAGATTTACTCCTCTGCTCCAGAGTTTAAAATACCAAAACAAACATTTCAGACCTGAATAATGTGCACACTGAAGACTTTCATGCAAGGGTATTTGCATTCATTTTGGTCACACCATGTACAAATTACAAACTTTTTCTACATGATCCCATATTTCAGGGCACCATAATGATTGGGGCAATAGGTGTCACAGGTATTTGAGATTACCAGGAGGATTTCATTCCTTAATTAGCACAGCTATAAGATACCTCAGCTTGCTTCTACCCTTTTCAATCTATAGTTGCCATTGTTCAACATGAGAACAAGAGCTGTGCCAATGAAAGTCAAAGAAGCCATTATGAGGCTAAAAACAAGAATAAAACCATTTATGACATCAGGAAAACCGTGGATTACCTAAACTCAACTGTCTGAATATCATTAAGAAGGAAAAATTAACTACGTGACCTCAGTAATTGCAAAGGGACTGCTAGGCCAGAAAGACCTTCACTGCTGATGACAAAACAATCTACTGTGGTAAAGAAAAGCCACAACACCTGTCCAATAGATCAGAAACAGTCTTCAGGAGGCAGATGTGATGTGTAGAGACAACTATCCACAGAAGACTTCAGGAATACAGAGGTCACATTTGCAAGATGCAAACCACAGTTAGCCAATAAATCATGTATGGCCAGATTACCTTTACAAATAAAGGACTTAAAAGAGCCCAGAAATCTGGATAAAGGTCTTGTGGACGAGAAGACAAATGTGAACCTGCATCAGAGTGATGGCAAAAGAGCAAAGGTGGAACGAAAATAACTGCCCAAAATCCAAAGCATCCCTCCTCATCTGTTAAGCATGGTGGTGGGTGTTATAGTTTGGGTATGTAGCTGCCATCTCCACCCTTCTCTTCAATGATGATGGAACTGCTTGACGGGGCTCACAATGAATTCTGAGATGTACAGAAACAGCTGATCTGCTGAAGTTCTAAGATCTCAATTGTACTGCTACATGGCAACTCAGGAGTTTTCAAAGATCACCAGTCTAAATCCAGTTGAGGTTGCTTCCATATACTGAAGAGAAACCTAAGAAGACAAGCAGGAGCTGAAGATGGCTTCTACGAGGGCTAGAGCATCACCAGAAAAACCTCCACACTTGGGGCCTCATGTATAAACGTGCGTATGCACAAAATTGCATATGCCTGTTTCACGCTCACATCATGATGTATAAAAACAAAACTTGGCATAAGGCCATGCACATTTTTATGCCAGCTCATTCCCTGCCATACGCAAGTTCTCCACTCAGTTTTGCAAACTGGCATCACCCAGCGTCAAAGCAGTGCTGCTGTTCCTCTGTGGTGTCCCTTTATTTTTTAGATTCAATCCTGACATGGCTTTATCAAATGCACTGGAAATTAGACACATATTGTTTATTAGTTTAAGGCATCCGATTGTAATCAACCCATAACATATAATGGTGCACGGATGGCAAACTATTCCAAATACCATCACTGCTTTAGTGTTGTTATTCCCAGTGCACCATTGAGTATTTAACCCACTGTATCTGAGTGTGGAATCACATCTCTACAGCAGCTGATCGGATTATCTGATGACACACAGCTGTACTTATCAATAGCACCTGATAACTCCGACTCTTTCGATACACTAACACAATGTCTTACTGGTATTTCTGAATGGATGAATAGTAATTTTCTCAAAATAAATAAAGAAAACTGAAATTTTAGTAGGCAATAATGGATACAATGGAGGTTATCAGAAATAAACTTGATGCATTAGAGATTAAAGTTAAGGAGTAAAAAACTTAGGGGTAACTGTTGACTGTAATCTGAATTTTAAATCACATATTCATCAGACCACTAGGACAGCATTTTTTCACTTAAGAAACATAACAAAAGTTAGACCTCATATCATTGAAAGATGCTGAGAAATTAATTCACTTTTGTTTTCAGTAGACTAGATACTATACGCCTCTTCTCAGGACTACCCAAATGATTTGCAATGAGTGCAGAATGCAGCAGCTAGAATCCTACCTAGGAAAAGAAAATCAATAGGAATTACGCAGACTAATACAGTGGAGCACTTTAAAACACTGCTGAAAACACATTACTTTAACATGGCTTTCTCCTAATCGCTTTAACATAATACTGATACTCTGTATGTTCAATTCATCATAATAACTATTCATAGTGGCTCTAAAATCTGTACTGACCCCTACTCTCTCTTCTGTTTCTTTTTCCGGTTTCTTTGTGGTGGCGGCCTGCTCACCACTCTACAAAGCATCATGATGCACCAACATTGATGGACTGAAAGCCAGAAGTCTAGGACCATCATCATCAAGTCCTTCCATGAGAACCCTAAATACAAAGAGGACTGTTTCATTTATGTTAGGTTGGCCCAGAGGGAGGCTAGGTCTCTTGGCCTGGAATCCTAAAGATTTTATTTTTTTCTCCAGCCGTCTGGAGTTTTTTTTGTTTTTTTCTGTCCACCCCTGGCCATCGGACCTTACTTATTCTATGTTAATTAATGTTGACTTTTTTTTAAATTTTTTTTGTGTCTTCTATTTTCTATTCTTTATTTTGTAAAGCACTTTGAGCACATTTTTTGTATGAAAATGTGCTATAAATAATGTGTTGTTGTTGTTGTAAATTGTATACACGTCCAGCTGATTTCTGCATTGGTTTTGGTTTCCTTATAATCCCATAGGTAAGATCACTGGCCACAGCATGCTATGCTGTCTGTTAGGATTAAAATTTTGTTTCATTCAGAAGAATTTAAATTTTTGGAAAACACAGAGGCAGAACGATTGCGTTCCTGTGGTTTCAGTTTGCAGTGTCCCAACATTTTTTAGCTGAGCTATTTAGCTCCAGCTTGTCAGTAATCACCAGATATATAAGTACATGAAACCCTCTCAATAAATTGAATTCATAGGCTTTGTCATTAGCTGTGGTTTTAACATACTCACCTCTAGATATGACTTGTAGGTTCCCATATCAACCTGAAAAAGGTTTCCCACCAGAGGGAGAGGTGTAGGTCCAGATGGCAGGTGAGGGTTTTCGGACTGACAATATTTTCAACAGTAAGAGAAGACCAGCAACAAATCACAGTGAGGAGAAGCTGATATCTGCGGAAGGGAAGCTCCATTTTACCCTGGATATAGACAAGGCAAAAGTTAGCCTGATGAGAAAAGAAACACATATGTGACTGCAATTCAGTAAAGGCACTGGTGGGTTCACTAAGTGTGAAGGCACTTGAACAGAAAAAGAGATGTTCAGAGAGCAAGGTTATTATAGTTTTGCCTTTTATATTAGTTTTATTTCTATATTTTTCTGACCTTACTTGGAAATTCAGTTTGTTTTAGTTTTCTTTCTTCATGTATTTTTAGTTTAGTTTTTTTAATTTTCATTCATAAAGACATTTCTATTTTCTTTTATATCTATTAGTTTCAGTTTTAGTTTTAGTGATTATGGTATAGGGTGCATGGTGGCCCAGTGGTAGCATTTGCCTCGCAGTTAGGAGACCGGTTTGCTTCCGGTTCCTCCCTGCGTGGAGTTGCATGTTCTCCCGTGTCTGTGTGGGTTTCCTCCAGTGCTCCAGTTTCCTCCCACAGTCCAAAGACATGCAGGTTAGGTCGATTGGCGATTCTGTGTGTCCTATGTGTGTGCTTGGGGGTGTTTGTGTTGTCCTGCGGTGGGTTGGCACCCTGCCGGGATTGATTCCTGCCTTGTTGGCTGGGTTTGGCTCAAGCAGACCCCTGATGACTCTGTGTTCAGATTCAGCGGGTTGGAAAATGGCTGGATGGATGATTATGAGTATGGTTAAAGCACTATGAGTTTAGTTTGTTTCACAATCAGACAGAACGTAGCACAAGTTTGGATAAATATTAGTTTAATGTTTGGAAGCTTACTACACCACATGGTTTTACTATCTGGTTTTGTTTTGTCTATAAAACAAACATAATCAAAACCAGTACTGAAAATGAACAATTTTTCATTTTTAATTTTTAAAAAATTTTCTGTTTCATTGTGCTAAGAAGTGGCTGACCGCTGGAACTTTTCGTTTTTCCTTTTATTGCCCTGAATGGGCCAATTTGAAATGAAATTTAGGTGACTTTTAAGGTTTGAGGGGTTTTTACTCTAAATGTCTACAGCACACAACATATCCTGCTCCAAGATAATGTGCTTATAAAGAATGCCTTCAATATTGCATTCAAAATCTCTGGGCTTTGTTATTTTCTACCAGCTATATTGAGCTCTGATTCCATCTTGCCACATACAATTTATAAACGAATTATACCACCTCGAACCTGAAAAGATCTAAAAATCTAAAGATCAGGTGTGATCATGAAAATCAAGGGCTTAGGAAGAACGGGTCTTAGGGTTGAATTAGTGTGCAGACCCCATCTAGCTCTGCTGAGAAAACAAAGAAAATCATGCATGTAGTGTGAAGGCTATGGGAATTGAGACTTGGATAGCCCACACAAAAGAACAGTAACCATAGGCAAATCAAGAGCAGGATAGAAGTATGCAGTGAAAAACCACAGAAACAGCATCTGAGATTAGGAGCAATATATACATTTTCTAAATCCACTTTCCAGAGCAGAATCAGCAAGAAACTTGGAGCCTACTCTAGCAGGTTTGGATGGAAGTGAAAAATCCCTGGTATGCTATGATGATATGACTGATGTTAAGACCAAAGAGAATATGATATTTCAACTATCTACAACCAATTCCAATGAGTTGGGACGTTGTGTAAACGTAAATAAAACAGAATACAATGATTTGCAAACCTTTTCAACCTATATTCAATTGAATACACTATGAAGACAAGATATCTAATGTTCGAACTGATAAACTTTTATTGTTGTTTGCAAATCTTCACTCATTTTGAATTTGATGCCTGCAACACGTTCCAAAAAGCTGGGACAGGGGCAGCAAAAAGACTGGGAAAGTTGAGGAATGTTCAAAAAACACCTGTTTTGAACATTCCACAGGTGAATAGGTTAATTGGAAACAAGTGTTTGTCATGATTGGGTATAAAAGGAGCATCCCCAAAAGGCTCAGTGATTCACAAGCAAGGTTGGGGCAAGGTTCACCACTTTGTGAACAAGTGCGTGGGCAAATAGTCCAGCAGTTTAAGAACAACATTTCTCAATGTTCAATACTGCAAAGAATCTAGGATTTCATCACCTACTGTCCATAATATCATCAAAATTCAGAGAATCTGAGAAATCTCTGCGTAGGGCAAGGCGAATACCAACACTGGATGCCCATGACCTTCGATCCCTCAGGTGGCACTGCATTAAAACTGACATCATTCTGTAAAGGATGTTACCACATAGGGTCAGGAATATTTGAAAACCATTGTCAGTTAACACAGTTCGTTGCTATATCTACAAGTGAAGCTAAAACTCTACCATGAAAAGCGCTATATCAACAACACCCAGAAATCCGCGGTCTTCTCTTGGCCCAAGCTCAGCTGAGATGGACTGCTAAGTGGAAAAGTGTGCTGGTCGACAAGTCCACATTTCAAATTGTTTTGGAAATATGGACGTTTTGTCCTCCGGGCCAAGAGGAAAAGGACCATCCGGTTGTTATCAGCACAAGTTCAAAGCCAGCATCTGTGTGGGTATGGGGTGTGTTAGTGCCATGGCATGGTAACTGACATCTGTGAAGACACCATTAATGCTGAAAGGTACATACAGGTTTTGGAGCAACATATGCTGCCATCCAAGTGGCGTCTTTTTTAGGACATTCCTGCCTATTTCAGCAGGGACAATGGAAACCACATTCTGCATGTGTTACAACGGGGTGGCTTTGTAGTGACAGTGTGGGGACTAGACTGGCCTGCCTGCAGTCCCGACCTGTCTCCCATTGAAAATGTGTGGCGCATTATGGCGAAAATATGACAACGGAGGCGGGTGTTGAGCAACTTTAAGTTGTACATCAAACAAGAATGGGAAATAATTCCACCTACCCGCTTCAACAATTAGTGTCCCTCAGTTCCCAACGCTTATTGGTTTGTTAAAAGGAAAAGTGATATAACACAGTGGTAAATGCCCCCGTCCAAGCTTTTTTGGAACATGTTGCAGGCATCAAATTCAAAATGAGTGAAGATTTGCAAAACAACAATAAAATTTATCAGTTTGAACATTCGATATCTTGTCTTTGTAGTGTATTGAATTGAATATAGGTTAAAAAAGATTTGCAAATCATTGTATTCTGTTTTTATTTACGTTTTCACCATGTCCCAAATTCATTGGAATTGGGGTTTTATTTTGAGAGAAAGAAAAATTGAAAAAGAGGGGCAAATTTTTTTAAAAACAAAATTTCTGCTGCTGGACTATCTTCTCAATATCAGGTATTTTGAGCTGTGCATGTAAACTAAAAAATAAACTAAGTAGTATAGAATAAATATAAAAACACATTAATATGTCTAATTTTTCACCAGTTGGCAGACTCTATTTACTCCTGTAGAACCATTGCCAACTCAGGAATTTTACAAGATTTGTATTGCTTCATTGTTAAATTAGCTTTTTAAAGCAAAAGTGATTATCAGCAACAATATGCTGGGTTGTATGTTGACCATCAGTCTGTCAATCAGTGCCATTTTATTTTCAGAAAGATTTCTCCTGTGGAAGTGGCAGGTGAATTATTGTCAACAAGAAACACCTGAGAAATTAACTGAAACTTTACCTATTTGTGATTTTTTTCTTTACATAGGTTTTGTTGACCAGTAAATTCCAACAACAGGCGTGGAATTACATTTTGATATTCAAGGAGTTCAAAGAAAGTCAGCACAATAAATCGCTTTCGTTTCACATTTTACGCCCCATTCAGCTCGCTCTGTTACTGCAAATATTTTGTTGACAGCCGCCCTCTGTCACCAACTGCTGTCGCTGGATGAATATATGCGGGGGGCTTGTGGTCGATTTCTTTCTGTTTTAGAGTTAAAAGTTACAAAGACTAATAGCAAGAATATTCATTCAAAAATGAAAACTAAAAATATTTTTAGTAAATTATTTTTTATTTCAGTTAGTTTTTCCCAGGTACTTTAATAGTTTAAGTTTTTCTTTTAGGTTATTATTTTATTTCAGTTTACAAAAATGTTTTTTTAATAATAGTTTCATTTTTTATTTTATCTTATATTAACAAAATAACCTGCAGATAATCTAGTACTGAATCACAGAAAAATGACTATGCAGCTCAGCTGAAAGATATTTCACTTAGAACAACAGAGGTCTGCTGTTTTTGAGTTATAAATTACTCTTCAAAACCTCCAGGCTTTTCCCACATCCATGTTCATTTGTGAGACAATAAGAAAATAAGAGCAAAAGGCGTGTTCATGGCATGTTGCAGCATATTTGTCAGCATTATTGTTCAACCACTGTGTTAATTAAAAATAATGATTCAACTGTACTGTCATGCATACAGAGCATAACAAGCCAAACATGGACTTTGCTAGTAAACCCATATTCAGTTTATTCAATGAAATGCATTTCTTAAATGTTTAAATAATCTAAATCATGCAAGCAGATGAAGCATCAGATTTTTCTCAAAACAATCCAGACTGCATATCTGTTGTTTGCACAGAGCTCAGATTTGATGATTCACCTCACTGACACACTGCCAATATCAACAGTAGACATCACCTAGTTCAGTTCAAAGTATTGTTTTTACTAACTTTGCCCAGGAGCAATTAATATGTCTGCTAAATATTTACTTGTTTGCGATCTGAAAATGAAATCTTCATCAATTTCCACAAACTTTGACGTACTGATTCAATCTCAGTGTTACACTGTTGATATAACCTACAATTGCAATGGTAAGGGGAAACACTTCAAAGATTATTTGCAGTGAGTAAAAATAATTTAAAATGATTACAACAATGAGTTGGACCTTTAACAATCTGACAAAACACTTGAGCTTAGCAGTGTCAGCTTACATTTTCTATGATAAATCCACCTAAAAACACTACATGATTATAAACCACATTAATAAAAGGATAAGTGTCTGTGCATCTGTGTGTTCATTCAATTTCTATATTTCTGTCATTCCAAAAGATGGCAAATCACAAACATTTGTAGTAAACGGCATTGAATGTGTCATTCCAGCAGGTGGTGCATTACAAACATTAGTAGTTTTATCAAAAGTTTGCATTTTATTACTATAAATGTTTGTGACGGGCCATCTGTTGTTATCACAAATGCAATGCTTTTTATTACTACATACATTACAAATACATTCTAGTAAATGATGTACTACAAATGTTAATAGGGGGCTCTATGTTGATTACTATTTTTAAAATCCACCTTAGTTGGACAGAACAGCTAGTCCATCTTAATAAATGATAACTTATGTGTATCCATACCCAAGGGACAAATCATCCAGTATTGCCTGCAATGGATTGGGGGAGGACCAGTGCACGCGCCAGCCACCTAGCCCTAGCAGAACAACCAGCTTTTAACTAGCCCATCTTCCGCTGGCAAAGGGTTTGCTACTCTGTGTGAAGAAGGGCCCTTTCAGACACAAGTGCAGAAAGACAGAGATTCGTTAACTTGGTCCCAGATGATTCATGTTGCAGAGTCAAAGATGGGGTTAGAGACTGACCAACTTATCTGCTTTCCAGTGTGAGAAAGATGGCTGCACCAGGACCCAGCCTACATATTTCAGTTACCATAAACAATTGCTATTCAAGCTATTGTGATACAGGAGCTGAGGTCACCATCATTTATTAGAACTACATTAGAAGCTGAGATTTGAGAACTGTCAGCCTCCACAACAGTGCTGCTGTGTAATGCAGAGTTCAGAAAGGAGATGGTCGCTATAAAAGGGACAACAGTGATGTTAAAAATTGGTGGCAAGTCATGGAGGTGGGAGGTCTATGTTGCTCCTATCCAAGATCAAATTCTCCTAGGGTTAGATTTCATGTATGCCATGAATATGACCATTCATGCAGGAGGCAAGGTCTTCACTGGGTAAAACCAGTGCCCACACATATAGTGGGAGGGGCTATAGGAAGTATGCTGTATCCGCATACATCTAGAGACACATCAACAGTCCTGCAGTGTAGTGGAACTTGATATATGGGGACTGCTGAAGATTCAAGGCCTGGTGTTATAGCAGTGCTGGAGCCAACAAGTTTAGCAGATGGCATATCTTCCTGTAGTGCTGGTTCAGATGGAAAACTGTATACCTGTTTGTGTGTGCAATCCTTCACCACGTGGGGCAGAACTTCCACTGGGCACATAGTGAGTGGGCAGGGCATTGCCACTAACCCAGCTCTCATACATGATGTACAAAATTGGAATACACCACAAGTATCAAGGAGCTACAGATAGTCATTGGACTTTACAACTGTCAACAGTGATTTGTACCAGCATTTGCAGCATGCCAGTCCAATAACCCAGCTTTTACAGAAGGAGTCAAATTCCAGTGAAGTGAGAGTCAGCAGCTAACATTGAGAAGCTGAAGAAAGCGGTTGACAACAGCATCAGTAATTGGCTTTGTTGTGTTATTAAAAAAAAAATAATTAAGTTGGCTTAGTGTTAGTCTAGTGTAGTGAACAGAAAAAGTTCAGGGCTGTTGTTTTAACAGCTGTAAAGTTCACGATGATTTTGACACGTGGTGAGTTATCTTGGTTATTATGCACATGAAACATTCAGGTTTTATGCTGTTGTTTCCTTACAGGCTTGGTGTATGGACACACACTAAAATCACTACATACTCCGAGCTAGAGCATCTGTTTCATTAAATTCTATGCAAATGTATTGCTGAATAATTCTGGATAATGTTTAGTTAAATATTAAAGGGTTCCTGAAGGATATCTCTTTGTGGACCAGTTTTTACCCACACAGCACAGAAGGCATGACAATAAACCTCACCTTCCTTTCACTGGCCTGACAGAGGAACTTAAGGTCACCAGAGTCAGAGTGGGGCTACCTTATAGAGACTCAAATGACCTAAAAGTCTCCTCTGCAGGCATCAAGTTAAAACTGGGAGGAAGAGATGGGACGGGTTGCATTTGAACAAGCAGAGGCAGAGTTGAGACACAACATTCTAGTAAGTTCAGTGGCAGCAGGACATGCTGGGTTTTAAAGTTACCATATACTCATGTATAAGTCAGGTCTTGAAACCTGAAAAATCAATCAAAGGGATGCTCTACGATAAAGGTGAATGAGGTGTGAGATACAAAACACAAATCCAGTGCAAATGATGCTTTGGAATAGTTTGGGTATTGCCATGGTCACGTAGGCATAATAGAGAAAAAAAGACAGTGTGCTCTGTGGTTACTCTCTCAGGTGGGCATTAGCATATCATAATCTCTTGGACCAATAGTGTGAGTTTTCCGATTCAACTTATACACCGGCTTTATAAAATACCGAAATTATACAGTCAAAATCAAGTCCTGACTTATCCATGGGAGAACTTATCCCGCGTAGTATATATGGTATATAAGACCACATTACGATAAAGCACTGAAGAGATAAAAGACAGAACGTCTACTGATTTAGAAAGTGGTCTGTGCAAAACAGGAATGGGAACAACATATCATAACAGTATCTATGCACAAGCAGGGAGCTTGGATCAATTGGGACCATATAACTGCCTGTAAGATCACATGGGCAGAACATTGAAGCCAAAACAGGTAGACTCAAACTTCTGATCCAGTCAGCATATGATGTCCTTCCACTCCTTCTAACCTGTACTGCCTAGGTCTATCTGGTACCTAAGCATGCCTCTAGACCTGTCAAGAGGTTCCTTGGAGATATTTTAAGCTACTGCCTGAAAACCTTGCTGGAGGGAGTATGGTGGTGGTGGGCTGCAGGGTTTTTCAGGGCAGTCTCTATATCGGGCACTCAATCTGCTTGGCATTAGAGATTACAGGACAGAAGAGCCACCAAGAACATCATGGAAGATGGAGAAAAAAAAACATGAAATGGTTGTGAACCAAGATGGGTGATCCACAGCCTAGCCCCAGAAGTGGTCATTAAATCATTGTATCAAAGTGTTAATTACGACAGGTTCATTGCCAGCATTTTTGTTTATTTAAAGTATTATGTTTTTTTCTGCTCACAGTATGTAGCTACTGAACAGGGTTCTTACCATTTGACCAACACTTCCAGCTTCACTCTTATTGGACCTCTAATTATAAGAGATCCAATTCAAAACCTGTCTTGGCACAGTGTTTTGATTCTTACATCCTTCAAGAGTATTTGCTTTGCGTCTGCTTAATCCTCCTTTACATATCTCTAAAACTGACAATGCCTCTAGTTATTTCCTCAAGCTGTGAAATGGGTTTCAGAGTCATCAACCAGTAATCAGCGAGGTTTGAGTTATATTT
>NW_024386118.1:0-8221 GCF_016835505.1 Polypterus senegalus | reverse complement strand
CGTGGTGTGGCACTCTGCCCAGGATTGGTTCCTGCCTTGTGCCCTGTGTTGGCTGGGATTGGCTCGAGACCCGTGACCCTGTGTTCAGATTCAGCGGGTTAGACAATGGATGGATGGATATTGGATTGTTAAATGGCCACTTCACAGGTTTGCACCAGTCACTAGGTGCCCTACAGTGCAAAAACCTTAAGTAAACTTTTTTCATGTTGTCATTATGGGGTGTTGTGTGTAGAATTCTGAGGAAAAAATGAATTTAATCCATTTTGAAATAAGGCTGTAACATAACAAAATGTGAAAAAATGATGTGTCGAATACTTTCGATGCACTGTATATATATATATATATATATATATATATATATATATATATATATATATATATATATAAATAATGATATCACCTTGAACTAAAAGTATGCCAAAACAGAGGGTAAAGGCTAAAACATTAGAAAGTTACAATATGTCAGCTGTACAGAGCCATGTTTCCCACCTGACCAAATCAATAAATGTTTAAGTATAGGCTTGTAAATTGTACTCAAGTACAGCAGGCAGAGATTACTAAAAATAATCATGTCTTGGTAAAATTTCAATGTCTAAACCTGTCATTATGAGACTCAGTAAAAGGGTGAGGAGCAGAAGGTGCAAATGAAAATTCCTGCTTGGGTACCTTAGCCAGAAGATAGGTCACAACAGCAGGCTATCAAAAGCAGGTAATAAAGTGTCATCAGCAAGAAAGGAAAGAAAGATCTGCAAAATCCATCAGTAAAGTTCCATATTGAGGGAATTCATTGAATTAATTGAGTAGCAGTCTTAACATATATATATATATACTGTATATATACAGTATATATATATATTTAAATATATATATATATATTTCTATATATTCTATAACTTAGAATATTCTATAGCTTGATATAAACATACTCACTGAACAAATTATTAGAAACAAAATACTCACACTGAGCAGGATGAACTTTCTCTCAAAATAGCCTTAATTCTTTGTGGCATGGACTCCACAAGTTGCTGGAGATTCTGGTCCATGTTGACATGATTACAACACATACTTTCTGCAGATTTGTCAGCTGCACATTCATGCTGCAATCTCCTTTTCTGCCACATCCCAAAGGTGTTCGTTTGATTCATATCTGAACATTGTCATGTTCATAAAACCATTTTGAAGTGACATTTGCTTTGTGACTTGGTGTGTGCTGGAAGTAACTATTAGAAGATGGCCATGAAATGAAGCACATGGTTAGTAACAATACTAAAGTAGGTTGTGGCATTCAAGTGATGATTAACTGTTATTAACAGGTCCAAATTATGCCAAGAAAACATTTGCCACACTGTTACACCAGCACCACCACCAGCCTGGACTTAACACAAAGCAGCAGAAATTAAAATTCTTCAGATCATTATTTTTTAGCAGTCTTCAACTGTCTTGTTTAGGTGTGCCTATATCCACTGCAGAGTCAGCTTTCTGTTCTTGGTGGAAAAAAGTGGATACAGATGAAGCCTACTGCTATTTTAACCTATCTACCTCAAAGCTGAACATGTTGAGTGTTCTGTGAAGCTTTTCTTGCTCACCACAGTTGTACAGTATCCTTCCTCGATCGCGGTGGTTGCGTTCCAGAACCCCCCGCGATAGGTGAAAATCCGTGAAGTAGAAACCATATGTTTGTATGGTTATTTTTATATATTTTAAGCATTTAGAAACTCTCCACACTGTATATAAATATTCTCCGCACAGTTATACAGTAAACTTCTCATTTATCACTGGTTAATCCGCTCCAGACAGATAAATGAATTTACACGAAGTAGGATTCTTAATTTTATAAATCTTTATTTATAAATATTTTCACAGTTAGAGCATAGAAAACCTGTTTACGGCCTTTTAAATACATTTTTTAACATTATTAGAGCCCTCTAGACATGAAATAACACCCTTTAGTCAAAAGTTTAAACTGCTCCATGACAAGACAGAGATGACAGTTTTTTATCACAATTAAAAGAATGCAAACATATCTTCCTCTTCAAAAGATTGTGGCGTCAGGAGCAGAGAATGTCAGAGAGAGAGAGAAAAGTAAACAATGAAAATAAATAGAGCTGTTGGAGTGTTAAGTATACGAACACATAAAGCGCGAATGAAGGAATCTGTGAAGGTAGTGTTTCAGCATTTTTAGATGAGCGTCCGTATCTTCGAAGCAAACAGCCACTGTGTAAACAGCCCCTCTGCTCACACCCCCTCCGTCAGGAGCAGAGAATGTCAGAGAGAGTGAGAGAGACAGAGAAAAGCAAACAATCAAAAATCAATACGGGCTGTTAGAGCTTTTAAGTGTGCGAAACACCGCGCGGGAAGCATATTTTATATTATTGAGGAGTTTTATTTAATAAGTAATACGTGCCCTGATTGGGTAATTTCTCAGCCATCCGCCAATAGCGTCCCTTGTATGAAGTCAACTGGCAAACAAACTGAGGAAGCACGTACATAAATTAAAAGACCCATTGTCCGCAGAAATCCGTGAACCAGTGAAAAATCTGTGATATATATTTAGATATGCTTACAATTAAAATCTGCGATGGAGTGAAGCCACGAAAGTTGAAGCGTAGTATAGCGAGGGATCACTGTATACAGTGATTATCTGAGCTACTGTAGCCTTTGTTCAATTCTGACTATTCTCCTCTACCTCCTCATCAACAAGGTGTTTCCATCTGCAGAACTGCCACTCACTGGATGTTTTTTGTTTTTTGCACCAATCTGAATAAACTCTAGAAATTGTTATGTGTGAAAATTACAGAATATCAGGAGTTACAGAAATATTCAAATTGGCCTGTCTGGCACCAACAGTCATGTCAAAGCTGAAATCACTGAGGTTACATTTTTCCCATTCTATTGTTTGAACATTAACTGAAACCTCTGACTTGTAATTTCATGCATTGAGCTGTTGCAAACTGATTGGCTGATTAGGTAAACAGGTGTGCAAGTGTTCTTAATAGTTTGCTTAGTAATTGTATATAAACAAACAGCCAAATAAATATTGGTTCAACCAATATTATAATGTAAAAGTATTGTATTGTCTTCTGTGAGGTCCATCAGTACATCACTTACAGCTCTCTGAATGCTTTCAGTCATCAATGTTTCAGTCACCTCATACCAAAAAGCAGACAGTGTTCATGAACAGGAGAAAGGCAAAACATAACATTCTGAAGCAAAAACAGATAGAAGATGATTGAAAATGTGAGAAGAAACACTTGTAAACAAATCTTTACCTACAATTTACAAAATAACTTAAGAGACAAAGAAATATGAAGGGGTTAAAATGAACGATATGAAGTAAGGGAACCTGAAAAGTGGAGACCATTGTAAAGAGGTATGGGAATACAAATGAAAAGCAATCATAAGCAAGTCTTGATGTCTTCAAAACACAATGCACAATGAAGAGGAAAGAGTTTGAACTAATAAGACAACTGAATGATTACATTTTTAAAGGTGCATTATTCTCTCCAATCACCTTCTTTTTAAAGAAACATTTGTATTATTATGAATGCTGCAAAGTTAAAGCCATTTTCATAAAATATCCATCCATCCATTTTCTAACCTGCTGAATCCAAATACAGGGTCACGGGGGTCTGCTGGAGCCAATCCCAGCCAACACAGGGCACAAGGCAGGAACCAATCCTGGGCAGGGTGCCAACCCACCGCAGGACACACACAAACACACCCACACACCAAGCACACACTAGGGCCAATTTAGAATCGCCAATCCACCTAACCTGCATGTCTTTGGATTGTGGGAGGAAACCCACGCAGACACGGGGAGAACATGCAAACTCCACGCAGGGAGGACCCGGGAAGCGAACCTGGGTCTCCTAACTGCGAGGCAGCAGCGCTACCACTGCGCCACCGTGCGCCTTCATAAAACATTTTATATTTAATTAGCTTGATAAGGTTTACAGTATGGCTGTAAATGTGTGCAAATTAATTTAGTTTTAACAATTTTCAAAATTGTCCCTTAGTGCTTATTTAGTGTATTATTTTGACTATTGTTAATGGGAACAAGATAAAATATTATAGTTCTGAAACATTTTTAATACTAACTCAAATTTTGCTGATTTATTTGGTACTGTAGAATTATTTATCATATAGTATTTTATATGCCTTTTGATTCAGTTATTGCAATGGCTCATGTTTTTGTTTTAGATTAATAAAAAGGTACTTTTGCATATAATTTAATTAATTGCATCTTGTTTTCAGCAACCACAAATTTTACAACCAGTGACTTGTTTACAAGAGATAGGTCTTCTTGTTGTATTGTTACACATTATTAGTCCACTTTAGCATCATTATTACAGTACCAGATTTTCATTATTAAGATCAGGTTGTGTCTATGCCATTCATTAATCACTACTCAATGAGTGCTGTCAGGAACATGTCATCTTTGACATCTCATTACTCATTACAAACCTCCTTGTCATCATTTAAATCAAATATCCACCTGCTGTGGTCAAAGCTAGTCTTCCACTGGTTCCAAAGGTGACCTTTGCAAAATATTGAAAGAGAAAAAGAAAACAAAACTTTTAAATTATATTTTACATAATTGTAAATAGTAATTACCTTTGAAAAGAGTAAGATGTATTATGCAGCATTTTATGTATGCACCAAACCCTATTTCCTTTTGACCCTTACAGCTGTAAAGCTGTCCATTCAAACCTAAATAAAATGCTTTTAAAGAAGAATACAAGTGGGTAGTCATAATCAGAGCAATTGTCTAATAAGTCACTTTCATGAGATCATACATTTGACAAATGACCATCCTGGTAAAAGGACAAGTCAGATGAATTTTGAAAAGTAAGCATTTTCCTGTGTTAATAAACTGCGCAAAAAAACGAAAGGAACACTTTTAAACACAGATCTCAATGGAAAAAACATACTGATATCTATACTCATGGGGACTGGGTAATGTGTTAGGAACGAAAGGATGCAACATCGTTGATGGAAATGAAAATTATCAACCTACAGAGGGCTGAATTCAAGACATCCAGAAAATCAAAGTGAAAAATGATGTGACAGGCTAGTCCATTTTGTCGACATTTCATTGCAGCAACTCAAAATCGTACTCAGTAGTTTGTATAGCCCCATGTGCTTATATGCATGCCTGACAATGCTCCTAATGAGATGACAGATGGTGTCCTGGGGGATCTCCTCCCAGTTCTGTACCAGGGCATCACTGAGCTCCTGGACAATCTGAGGTGCAACCTTGCCGTGACGGATGGACCGAAACATAATGTCCCAGAGGTGTTCTATTAGATTTAGGTGAGCATGGGGGCCAGTCAATGATATCAGTTCCTTTATCCTCCAGAAACTGCCTGTGTACTCGCCACATCAGGCTGGGCATTGTCGGCACCAGGAGGAACCCAGGACCCACTGCACCAGCATAGGGTCTGATTATGGGTCCAAGGGATTTCATCCCGATACCTAATGGCAGTCAAGGTGCTGTTGCCTAGCCTGTAGAGGTCTGTGCATCTCTCCATGGATATGCCTCCCCAGACCATCACTGACCCACCACCAAACATGCTGAACGATGTTACAGGCAGCATAACGTTCTCCATGGCTTCTCCAGACCCTTTCACGCCTGTCACATGTGCTTAGGGTGAACTGCTGTCATCTATGAAAAGCACAGGGTGCCAGTGGTGGACCTGCCAATTCTGGTATTTTATGGAAAATTCCAATCAAGCTCCACGGTGCCGGACAGGGCCCACTAGAGGACACCAAGCCCTCAGGCCACCTCATGAAGTCTGTTTCTGATTGTTTGGTTAGAGACATTCACAACAATGGCCTGCTGATTTCATTTTGTAGGGCTCTGACAGTGCTCATCCTGTTCCTCCTTGCCCAAAGGAGCAGATACCCGTCCTGCTGATGGGTTAAGGTTACAGCCCTGTCCAGCTCTCCTAGAGTAACTTCCTGTCTCATGGAATCTCCTTCATGCCCTTGAGACTGTGCTGGAAGACACAACAACCGTTCTGGCAATGGCACATATTGATTCATTAACACCAAACCAGCTGAAACTGATTAACAAGCCTCTGTGCTACTTAACTGACCAGATCGATATCCCAGAAGATTATTTGACTTGATGCTTCTCTGTTTAAAAGTGTTCTTTTAATTTTTTTTGTCAGTATATATAAATGGCCTCATAAAGTTATCGGATATTCCTGTTTTTCTAGACATTTTAGGGAGTAAGCCCATATTTTTTCTGTTCTTCAGGTTTTTTTCCATTCATTTTAAAGTTAGGATTCTCTAGTAATCATTTATCTTATGCTGTGCATAGCACATCCCAAAAATGCCTCTATCCCAGCAGCACCAACCTTCCCTAACCTGGCCCTGCACTTATGGAGCATTTACGTTTTAGTTGTAGGGTTTTGTGTTTTCACTTTATTTGAGCAACAGTGTTTATTTTTTCATTTTATTATGTTTGGGAATACACTGATTAGTCACAACATTAAAACTGCTGACAAGTAAAGTGAATAGTATTGATTATTTTGTTACAGTGGCACTTGTCAAAGGATAGGATATAATAGGCAGCAAGTAAACAGTCAGTTTTGAAGGAGATGTTTTTGGAAGCAGGAAAATTGGCAAGCGTTAGGAACTGATTGACTCTGACAAGGGCTAAATGTAATGGCTAGAGAACTGGGTCAGAGTAACTCCAGAAAGGCAGGTCTTGTGGGTGTTCCAAGTATACAGTGATACCTACCAAAAGTAGTCCAAGGAAGAACAAATGGTTAACTGGCGACAGGCTCATTGAGGTATGTGGGAGCGGCCAGCCCATTTGTTCCAATCCCAAAGAAGAGCTACTATACCACAAACTGCTAATAAACTTAATGCTGACCATGATAGGAAGGTGTTTGTTGATACAGCTGCAGCCCAGTCAGATTACACATGCTGGAACCCTGGACCTTTGAGCAATGGAAGAAGGTGTCCTGGTCTGATGAATCACGTTGTCTTTTAGACCATGTGGACGCCTATGGTGTGCTTTTATTTACGGGGAAGAAATGGCAGCAGGATGCACAATAGGAAGCCGTGGAGGTAGAGTAATGTTCTTGGCAATGTTCTGCTGAGAAACCTAGGGTCCCGTTATTCATGTGGATGTTATTTTGAATTGAATTGAATTTGAATTTGAATTGAATATCTTTATTGTCATTGCACAAATACATGAAATTGGATGCTATCCTATCAGTGCAAAATGAATGGAAAGAAATTACAAAAATATATAAATATGAAGATTTATTAAAGAGATTCTAAAAGTGGAAAAGTAAAACAAACATCATATTACATAACAAGACATTTTCATTTTCTGCTGGTATTTTGTTCTTGCTCACAAACCTTGGGTATCATAAAAGGTTTAATTGTTGATTTTGCCTGATACACGGTGGCGCAGTGGTAGCGCTGCTGCCTCACAGTTAGGAGACCTGGGTTGCTTCCGGGTCCTCCTGATGGAGTTTGCATGTTGTATGCGTGGTTTCCTCCCACAATCCAAAGACATGCAGGCTAGGTGGATTGCGATTCTAAATTGGCCCTAGTGCGTGCTTGGTGTGTTTTGTGTGTGTCCTGCGGTGGTTGGCACCTGCCCAGGATTGGTTCCTGTGTTGGCTGGGATTGGCTCCAGCAGACCCCGTGACCCTGTATTTGGATTCAGCGGTTGGAAAATGGATGGATGGATGGATTTTGCCTGATATATAGGTTGCTTAAATATTATCACTTTAAACTAAATAATAGTTTTTTTTTTCATCAGTTAAATTTTGATAGTGGTTGGAAAAGTAATGGATGCATCTATTCTACTCAAAAGCTAATAATTGCATTATATCGCACAAGAATTGCGTTATTTCGCAATAATAAGTTTGTTATATCGAAACGATTGCATTATTTTGCAATACCGATATGCTTATTTTAAAAAGAAGCCTTTGCAGGGGCTTGTGTAGTGTCTGCACATTGCCGACTAGAGCGACTGTGTACTCGATCCGCCTTCTGAGGACAAAGCTCAGGTTCTACACGAGGCCTCTGCAAGGCAGAGGTAATTTAGAACTCAAAACAAAATTAAACCTAAATCATATATTTCAATGATAATATAGGTTGATAGAGATACAATATAAGTATATCCATAAGTTCCGTTTTAATGATGCAAGACTGGGTCCCTCGCCGCCTCCTGATGACGCCACTCCGGAAATCC
>NW_024386117.1:0-4791 GCF_016835505.1 Polypterus senegalus | reverse complement strand
TCAGGCCGAGTCAGAAACACGTCAGTCAAAGAGCCGTTCACACACAGACAGTTTAGAGTCCAAAGTCCGACTGAAGGCATCACCTCCTTATACCTTCTTTATTAGTGTGGTCTTCAGAGATCCAGCACTGTACTGTACTGTGTAAAGCAGCAGGGTCTGTCGTCGTGGTTAGTCGTGGGCATAACTGCTGTCGACAACAATGGTGGGCCCAATAAAAACAGCAATAAAAATTTGTAGATAAATAGATAGATACCTAATTAATCCCAAGGGGAAATTCACATAATCCAGCAGCAGTATACTGATACAAAGAGACAAACAATATTAAATTAAATAGTAATAAAAATGAGAAAAAAAACCCAGAAAATAACATAATTTCATGTAACAGAAAATGCTGAGAATAATAATTCAAGGAAATACTTCAAAGGGTTAGGGTTGTTCTTAAAGGGGATTCTGACAAACAACAACAGTAAAGAATCACGAGTGGTCTCCCCTCGACTTTCTCGTATGCTCAGAAATGGGGATGGATATTTGAGGAGTAAACTGAAAGACAAGGATTGTACATTAAAGAGCCATCCACAACAAATCAAATCAAATTAATAATACAGTATATTGAACAATTATTATAAAAGTAAAGTCGAATAAATCAGACTCTGCAGCTACATGAATACAAAACTACCACGTCTGGTTAGCGGAAATAGCTCAAAAGTTGATAGAAATCTATGTTTTGTACCCAGTACTTGTTTGCAGAATTTGGTTGACCGAATTGAAAGTGCACACAAAGACTTAATTCCAAAAATGATATTTTCTAACTCATGGATTTCTAAAACATCGGGATTCATCAAAATCTCAAGGTTGAATTTTTGGACGATTACAATACTTTCCTATTCTCTTATACGAGAAGTAAAAATGGTGACACTTAAAAAATAAATTAAAAAGCAAATGAGAAGACCGTCTAATTAAATCATGTCAACAGCACACAGAGATTTAGAAATGAAAGTTCCACTGTCGTGTGATATTTAAATTTCAGATTCCTTTGAGTCACTCGTGTGTGCCTGTTGCACTGCGCTCACTGACGCCATTGTGACAACAAATGTTACAAACCTGAGTGTTAAAATGGGTCATTATAAAAGAGTTTAAACTGTTTATCTAAATAAGATAATCAAATTTGTGTTTTATTTCTGTTTGTCTTGATTTAAATGTGGCACACTGGTGAGTCCTGATGGATTCTGCACTCCGAGTTGAAGTCCCATGCCTTGTCATTGTGTTTGTGAAATCAGCCATTTTCTCCCCGTGTCTGCCTGAGTTCTCCTCCAGTTCTTCCAGTTTTCCTCCCAGATCCCTAAAGATGTGCAAGTTCAGCTGACTGACAGTTCCAAGTTGGCCTGAGTGTGCGTCGGCCCTGTGGCAGAGTGACCCCCAGTCCAAGTTTGGTTTATATTGAGATGACTCTGCTCATGATGACTGTGACTTGGAGTAAACGGGTGGCCCAGCTATTGTTGAAATGTTAATGGTGGGCCTGTTTTTGAGCTCTTTTACTTCATCACAAACACCAAACCTGAGACTTCATGACTTGTCTGCCGAGTCTATCCTCGGCTTCACTGAGTTTTTAAGATTTTCCTGGAGTTCACATAACATCTGTAGACATTTTCTCCTCCATATCTTCTTGTAGACGAGTGTGTGTAGCCAATGCAGAAACAAACTTCCCATTTTTAGATTAAAATGCTTCCAGGAAGTATTTGGGTGTAAAAGTATTCAATGATCTCATTTTGGGAACGTTTGAGGACATCAGTAACCAAACAGAAAATGTCAATAGTAACGTCAATGTTAAGATCAATAGGCAGGCCTTGCTGATTCTTTATAAAACCGCCACTGATTTGCAGTTCCTCTGTTAGTAAAAAATGAAATCCAAGACCTGAAACAGAAAACCCGTAAAGTTACGCGTTGTGCTGTGTTAACTCAGTCCTTCTCTCTTCTTTTTGTTTTTTCAGGTGTCACATTGGCCATCCACAAGTATGGCCAGTACACAACAAGGTGCTAGAGACTTCATCCAGAACAACTGGGACAAAGCTGTAGCGGGCCTTAACCACGTACATCTGCTGTTACCGGGACTGAGAACCACAAGGGTCCTGGATGAAAATGAAATCAGCGACATTGATTCATGTAACGAGAGATTTGAGAAGAACAGAAAAGTTTTGAGTATGATAGAAAAAAAAGGCAACGCAGCCTGTGAGGTGTTTCTGAATCTACTGGATACAAAAAGAAAATGGAGCCTTGATGGCGGAGCACACGACTGGATTGACTGTTTTAACTTTGATGGTAAGTCGTGTTTCGTCACTTCCTCTGTTTGGTTTAAATATGTCAGTCAGGGAGTCTCACGGCCATGAGAGGGCTGGTTGGTTTGAAATGGCAGGATGTCACCTGGGCAATCCGGCAAAGTAATTTACGTATGTGAGGAAAGTCGGATTCCTGCCAACTGTGTCTTTTTCCTAAAGACTTGAGTTTTTGATTTTGATTTGATATACTTTGTTAATCTCTGAGGGGAAATTGTCTTTTCACATGAACTTTTGGGTGTCAGAGTGCAGGGTCAGCCATAGTACAACACCTGTGGAGCAATTTCCAGGTTAAGAGTCCTGCTCAAGAACTCAACAAAGTAGGATCCGTTCAGCCAGTAACAGGATTTGAACCAGCAACTGTCCAGATACCAGCGCAGATCCTTAGCCACAGAGCCAACACTTTTATTTTTATTTGTTTATTTATTTATTTGTTTGTTTGTTTATTTATTCCTAACACAATGTGGTTTAGGGTATGACACTGACGTAAACCTCAGACAATGGCAGTTGTCAGCCTTTCCTTTTGATCCTTTAAATTTAGCCCCAGTCTGGCCAGTCTGCCTGACTTGTTACCAGTTTGTTTAAATTATTTTAATCTGCTCATCGTTTAACCTGAACTTCTTCTCATTCTTCCATGACTGATTTCATTCAGTGTTCATTTAGTGACTCGCGTCTTTTACTAAAATGACAAAAGGTTTCCAGTCCACAACCAGGTGGCTGTAGTGATGCTCTCTGCTGCAAACAACAACCTTCTGAGGGAATTAACTCACCGGTGGTCTGTGCAGCTCTCCTTCATCTCCTGCTCTTCATCACTTGTTTCTGTGTCACCAATTTCTTGCTGTGTTGTAAGGTCAGACTGTGCTCTGATGTTTTAGATGTTGACAGATATCGTCTGTGTATTTGTGTCAGATGTTTGTTCTCAGCATACAGCAGTTGGAGCCCAGCACAGTTTCTATCAACCACATATAAACGTGGATCAGGCAGTCCGTCAATCCCCCCTTTGACACACATCTTCCTCCATGTCATGACAGAACGTGAGAGCCACTTGTCCAAAGTCCTTCTATTTTAATTTTGGGCAGCACGTTCTCTCATCTTCAATCCATTACCACTCATCCACCTTTCTATTGGCAGTCGTGTGTAATTTTTAATAAAAAATATATGTTGTGTGGGCCGGTAACATCACTTCAGGAGAAGCCCACTGAATCAACAAGCTAATGAAAAGGGCAGACTCCGTTATGGGATGCACTCTGTAGCCCCCGAAGGTAGTAGAGGAATAGAAAATGAAGACAATCCTGAGTGGCATTATGAACAGCGCTGCACATCCTCTCTGTGATTCATCAACACTGAGGACTTTAGGCTGATGAATCCTTCAGAAGAAGTGGGTCAAGAAATGGGACTGGTGGTCCTTCATACAAACAGCAATACGCCTGTGTAGCACCTTACTGGGGCTGGGACTGATAAGGCAGAAGTTTATTCTTTTAAATGTTCCTTCTTTGTAGTCATTCTGGTGTGTGTTCAGACCACAGCATAAACTTCAATGGGGACAACAGACCACCTTACAGAGTAGAGACAGAAAACTGAATGCCCCCTTGAACAGGGGTGAGAGTCCATCCATCCATCCATTCTCTTCCGCTTATCCGAGGTCGGGTCGCGGGGGCAGCAGCTTAAGCAGAGAGGCCCAGACTTCCCTCTCCCCGGCCACTTCTTCCAGCTCTTCCGGGAGAATCCCATGCTCCCAGGCCAGCCGGGAGACATAGTCCCTCCAGCGTGTCCTGGGTCTTCCCCGGGCCTCCTCCCGTTGGACGTGCCCGAACACCTCACCAGGGAGGCGCCCAGGAGGCATCCTGATCAGATGCCCGAGCCACCTCATCTGACTCCTCTCGATGCTCTACTCTGAGCCCCTCCCGGATGACTGAGCTTCTCACCCTATCTTTAAGGGAAAGCCCAGACACCCTGCGGAGGAAACTCATTTCAGCCGCTTGTATTCGCGATCTCGTTCTTTCGGTCACTACCCATAGCTCATGACCATAGGTGAGGGTAGGAACGTAGATCGACTGGTAAATTGAGAGCTTTGCCTTACGGCTCAGCTCCTTTTTCACCACGACAGACCGATGCAGAGCCCGCATCACTGCGGATGCCGCACCGATCCGCCTGTCGATCTCACAATCCATTCTTCCCTCACTCGTGAACAAGACCCCGAGATACTTGAACTCCTCCACTTGGGGCAGGATCTCTCCCCCAACCCTGAGAGGGCACTCCACCCTTTTCCTGGCTGAGGACCATGCTCTCGGATTTGGAGGTGCTGATTCTCATCCCAGCCGCCACACTCAGCTGCGAACCGATCCAGAGAGAGCTGAAGATCACGGCCTGATGAAGCAAACAGGACAACATCATCTGCAAAAGCAGTGACCCAATCCTGAGTCCACCAAACCGACCCCTTCAACACCCTGGCTGCCCTAGA